>NW_011494609.1:13491956-13500093 GCF_000754665.1 Bison bison bison
CCAGACATCCTGGAATGTGAAGTCAAGTGGGCCTTAGGAAGCATCACCATGAACAAAGCTAGTGGAGGTGATGGAATTCCAGTTGAGTTATTTCAAATCCTGGAAGATGACGCTGTGAAAGTGGTGCCCTCAATATGCCAGAAAATTTGGAAAACTCAGCAGTGGCCACAGGACTGGAAAAGGTCAGTTTTCATTCCAATCCCAAAGAAAGGCAATGCCAAAGAATGCTCAAACTACCACACAATTGCACTCATCTCACACGCTAGTAATGTTTAAAATTCTCCAAGCCAGGCTTCAGTAATACGTGAACCGTGAACTTCCTGATGTTCAAGCTGGTTTTAGAAAAGGCAGAGGTACTAGAGATCAAATTCCCAACATCTGATGGATCATCAAAAAAGCAAAAGAGTTCCAGAAAAACATATTTCTGCTCTATTTCTATGCCAAAGCCTTTGACTGTGTGGATCACAACAAACTGTGGAAAATTCTGAATGAGATGGGAATACCAGACCACCTGACCTGCCTCTTGAGAAATCTGTATGCAGGTCAGGAAGCAACAGTTAGAACTGGACATGGAAAATCTGACTGGTTCCAAATAGGAAAAGGAGTATGTCAAGCCTGTATACTGTCACCCTGCTTTTCTAACTTATATGCAGAGTACATCATGAGAAACACTGGGCTGGAGGAAGCACAAGCTGGAATCAAGATTGCCGGGAGAAATATCAATAACCTTAGATACGCAGGTGACACCACCCTTATTGCAGAAAATGAAGAAGAACTAAAGAGCCTCTTGATGAAAGTGAAAGAGGAGAGTGAAAAAACTGGCTTAAAGCTCAACATTCAGAAAACTAAGATCATGGCATCTGGTCCCATCCCTTCATGGCAGATAGATGGGGAAACAGGGGAAATACAGGCTGACTTTATTTTTCTGGGCTTTAAAATCACTGCAGATGGCGATTGCAGCAATGAAATTAAAAGACACTTACTCCTTGGAAGGAAAATTATAACCAACCTAGATAGCATATTAAAAAGCAGAGACATTACTTTGCCAACAAAGGTTCATCTAGTCAAGGCTATGACAAGGTTTTTCCAGTGGTCATGTATGGATGTGAGAGTTGGACTATAAAGAAAGGTGAGCACCAAAGAATTGATGCTTTTGAACTGTGGTGTTTGAGAAGACTCTTGAGAGTCCCTTGGACTGCAAGGAAATCCTACCAGTCCATCCTAAAAGAGATCAGTCCTGGGTGTTCATTGGAAGGACTGATGTTGAGGCTGAAACTCCAATACTTTCACCACCTGATGCAAAGAACTGACTCATTGTAAAAGACCCTGATGCTAGGAAATATTGAGGGCCAGAGGAGAAGGGTACAACGGAGGATGAGATGGTTGGATGGCCTCATCGACTCGATGGACATGGGTTTGAGTGGACTCTGGGAGTTGGTGATGGACAGGGAGGCCTGGCGTGCTGCGGTTTATCGGGTTGCAAAGAGTCAGACACGACTGAGAGACTGAACTGAATTGAACTGAACTGACAAAACTAGATGACTTTAACACTCCATTTACATCAATGGACAAATATGCAGACATAAATTAAAAAAGAAAACACTGGCCAAATAAGATACTTTTTAAATTAAGTACAGTTATTAATATTTAATATTTAGAGAACATTCATCTACAAACAGCAGAATATATGTTCTTTTCAAGTGCATATGGAATATTCACCAGGATAGATCACATGTAGGGCACAAGACAAGTCTCAATAAAATTAAGAAGACTGAAGTCATCTCAAACATCTTTTCTGACCTCAACACTATGATGCTGGAAGTAAACTATTAGAAAAATAAACAGCCAAACCCACAAACACATGGAGGCTAAAAACTATACTACTAAATAACCAATGATCACTGATGATATCAAAGAGCAAAGCAAAAAATACACTGAAACAAATGAAAATGGAAATATAATGATCTAAAAATCTATGGAGTTTGGAAAACAAGTTCTAAGAGGGAATTTTATAGTGACACACACCTAAGGCAGATAATAAGAAAAATCTCAACAATCTAATCTTATACCTAAAGGAACTTGGAAGAAGAAAAACAGACAAAACTCAAAGTAGAAAGTAAAGTGAAAGTGAAAGTTGCCCAGTTGTGTCCAACTCTTTGCGATCCCATGGACTATTTAGTCCATGGAATTCTCCAGGCCAGAATACTGGAGTGGGTAGACATTCTGTTCTCCAGGGGATCTTCCCAAATCAGAGATGGAACCCAGGTCTCCCACACTGTATGAGGATTCTTTACCAGCTGAGCCACATAAGAAATCAGTAAATATTAGAGTAGAAATAAATGAAACAGACAAAAAATAAAGTAAAATAAAAAATCAATGAAACTAAACTTCTTTTTTGAAAAGATTAAAAAAAAAAAAAAAGATAAACCTTTAACCAGACTCATCAGGAAAAAGGGCCCAAATAAATACAATCAGAAATGAAAGAGGAGTTACATCTGGCACCACAGAAACACAAATGATCATAAAGGTCGTTGTTGTTGTTGCTGTTCAGTCACCCTGTTGTGTCTAACTCTTTGCAACCCCATGGATTGCAGTGCACCAGGCCTTCCTGTCCCTCACCATTTCCCAGAGTTTGCCCAAGTTCATGTTCATTGCATCGGTGATGCCATCCAGCCATCTCATTCTCTGACACCCTCTTCTCCTTCTGCCATCAATCTTTCCCAGCATCAGGGACTTATCCAATGAGTCATCTGTGCACATCAGATGACCAAAATACTGGAGCTTCAGCTTCAGCATCAGTTCAACCAGTGAATATTCAGGGTTGATCTCCCCCAAGACTGACTGGTTTGAGTTCCTTGCTGTCCAAAGGACTTTCAAGAGTCTTCTCCAGCACCACAGTTCATAAGCATCAATTCTTTGGCACTCTGCCTTCTTTATGGTCCAGCTCTCACATATAAATATGACCACTAGGAACACCATAGCCTAACTATACAGACCTCTGTCAGCAGGGTAACGTCTCTGCTTTCCAAAACACTGTCTAGGTTTGTCATTGTTTTCCTGCCAATAAACAACTGTCTTCTGATTTCAAGGCTGCAGTTACCATCTGTGGTGATTCTGGAGCCTGGAAAGAGGAAATCTGTCACTACTTCCACCTTTTCCCCATCTTGAACCAACCAATTATTCCATATTGGGTTCTAACTGTTGCTTCTTGACCCACATACAGGTTTCTCAGGAGACAGATACGATGGTCAGGCATTCCCATCTCTTTAATAGCTTTCCACAGTTTGTTAGGATCCACACAGTCAAAGTTATCAACATAATCCATGAAACAGAGATAGATGTTTTTCTGAAATCCCCTTGTTTTCTCTACAATCCAGTGAATGTTGGCAATTTGCTTTCTAATTTCTCTTCCTTTTCTCAACCCAGCTCAGGCATCTGAAAGTTCTTGGTTCACATAATGCTGAAGTCTCTCATGCAAGATTTTAAGCATGGCCTTACTAACATGGGAGATGAGGGCAACTGCCTGATTGTTAGCACATTCTTTGGTACTACCCCTTTTGGGTACTGGGATGAGGACTGAACTTCTCCAGTCCTGTGTCCACTGCAAGGTCTTCCAGATTTGCTTACATAATGAATGCAAAACCTTGATGGCATCCTCCTTTAGGGATTTGAATAGTTCTGCAGAAATTTCATCGCATTCACTAGCTTTATTAACAGCAGTGGTGCTTAGGTTTCACTTGACTTCATACTCCAGAATGTCTGGCTCTGGGCGACTAACCACACCATCATAGAAATACAGTTCATTAAGATCTTTTTAAAAAATAGTTCTTCTGTGTATTCCTTCCATCTCTTCTTGATCTCTTCAGCATCTACTAGGTCTCTACCATTTTTTATCCTATATTGTGTCCATCTTTGGGCAGAATGCTCCCTTGATGTTTCCAATTTTCCTGAAGAGATCTCTTGTCTTTCCCCTTTTACTGTTTTATTCTATTATTAAGCACTGTTCATTGAAGGTCTTCTTGTCTTATCTAGCTACTTTTTGGAATTCTGCATTTAATTGGATGCATTTATCCCTCTCTCCCTTGCTTTTTGCTTCACTTCATTCTTCTGCTATTTGTAAAGCCTTGTCAGAAAACCCTTTGCCCTACTGCTACTCTTTTTCTTTTTCTTTTTTTTACTTTTATTTTATTTTTAAACTTTACAATATTGTATTAGTTTTGCCAAATATCAAAATGAATCCATCACAGGTATACATGTGTTCCCCATCCTGAACCCTCCTCCCTCCTCCCTCCCCATACCATCCCTCTGGGTCGTCCCAGTGCACCAGCCCCAAGCATCCAGTATCGTGCATCGAACCTGGACTGGTGACTCGTTTCATACATGATATTATACATGTTTCAATGCCATTCTCCCAAATCTTCCCACCCTCTCCCTCTCCCACAGAGTCCATAAGACTGTTCTATACATCAGTGTCTCTTTTGCTGTCTCATACACAGGGTTATTGTTACCATCTTTCTAAATTCCATATATATGCATTAGTATACTGTATTGGTGTTTTTCCTTTTGGCTTACTTCACTCTGTATAATAGGCTCCAGTTTCATCCACCTCATTAGAACTGATTCAAATGTATTCTTTTTAATGGCTGAGTAATACTCCATTGTGTATATGTACCACAGCTTTCTTATCCATTCATCTGCTCATGGGCATCTAGGTTGCTTCCATGTCCTGGCTATTATAAACAGTGCTGCGATGAACATTGGGGTACACGTGTCTCTTTCCCTTCTGGTTTCCTCAGTGTGTATGCCCAGCAGTTGGATTGCTGGATCATAAGGCAGTTCTATTTCCAGTTTTTGAAGGAATCTCCACACTGTTCTCCATAGTGGCTGTACTAGTTTGCATTCCCATCAACAGTGTAAGAGGGTTCCCTTTTCTCCATACCCTCTCCAGCATTTATTATTTGTAGACTTTTGGATCGCAGCCATTCTGACTGGTGTGAAATGGTACCTCATAGCCTGCTATTCTTTTTCTTTGGGATGATTTTGTTCACCGCATCCTGTACAATATTACAGACCTCTGTCCATAGTTCTTCAGGCAAATGGTTAAGATCTAGTCCCTTGAATCCATTCGTTATCTCTACTGTGAATTCATAAGGATTTAAGTCATACCTGGCTGGCCTATTGTTTTCCCTGTTTTCTTTAGTTTATGTCTGAATTTTGCTATGAGAAGCTGATGATCTAAGCCATAGTCAGCTCAAGGTCTGGTCTTGTTTTTGCTGACTGTATACAGCTTCTCCATATTTGGCTACAAAGAATGTCATCAATTTGATTTTGGTATTGACCATTTGGTGATGTCCATGTATAAAGCTGTCTCTTGTGTTGTTGAAAAAGGGTATTTGCTATGAATAATGCATTCTCTTGGCAGAATTCAGTCAACATTTACCCTTCTTCATTGTTCATTTGTTAAGAGATTACTATAAACCATTATACACTGATGAAGCAGATAACCAGAGAAAATGGATATATTCCTCAGTTCAGTTCAGTTGCTCAGTCATGTCCAACTCTTTGTGACCCCATGAACTGCAGCATGCCAGGCTTCCCTGTTGATCAACAACTTCCAAAGCTTGCTCAAATTCATGTCCATTGGGTTGACAATGCCATCCAACCATCTCATCCTTTATTGTCTCCTTCTCCTCCTGCCTTCAATCTTTCCCAGCATCAGTATCTTTTTCAATGAGTCAATTCTTCGCATCAGGTGGCCAAAGTATTGGAGCTTCAGCTTAAACACCAGTCCTTCCAATGAATCTTCAGGACTGATTTCTTTTAGGATAGACTGGTTTGATGTCCTTGCAGTCCAAGGGACTCACTAGAGTCTTCTCCAACACCACACTTCAAAAGCACCAATTCTTCAGCGCTCAGCTCTCTTTATAGTCCAACTCTCACATCCATACATGACCACTGGAAAAACCATTGCTTTGTCTAGATGGACCTTTGTCAGCAAAGTAATGTCTCTGCTTTTTAATATAGTTTCTAGGTTTTTTCATAACTTTTTTCCCAAGGAACAAGTGTCTTTTAATTTCATGGCTGCAGTCAACATCTGCAGTGATTCTGGAGTTGAAGAAAATAGTCTGTCACTGTTCCCATTTTTCCTCCATCTATTTCCCATGAAGTGATGGGACCTGATGCCATGATCTTCGTTTTCTGAATGTTGAGCTTTAAGCCAACTTTTTCACTCTCCTCTTTCACTTTCATCAATAGGCTTTTTAGTTCCTCTTCACTTTCTGCCATAAGGGTGGTGTCATCTGCATATCTGAGGTTATTAATATTTCTCCCGGCAATCTTGATTCCAGCTTGTGCTTCTTCCAGCCCAGTGTTTCTCATGATGTACTCTGCATATAAGTTAAATAAGCAGGGTGACAATATACAGCCTTGACGTACTCCTTTTCCTATTTGGAACCAGTCTGTTGTCCCATGTCCAGTTCTAACTATTGCTTCCTGACCTGCATACAAATTTCTCAAGAGGCAGGTCAGGTGGTCTGGTATTCCCATCTCTTTCAGAATCCTCCACAGTTTACTGTGATCTACACAGTCAAATGCTTTGGCATAGTCAATAAAGCAGAAGTAGATGTTTTTCTGGAACTCTCTTGCTTTTTCCATGATCCATCGGATGTTGGCAATTTGATCTCTGGTTCCTCTGCCTTTTCTAAAACCAGCTTGAACATCTGGAAGTTCATGGTTCACGTACTGCTGAAGCCTGGCTTGGAGAATTTTGAGCATTACTTTACTAGCATTAGAAACCTACATTTGCTGTCCAGGGATGGTTTTGTGTGCTAGAAATCTATTTCAAGTTGTTTTTCTAGATATCTTCAAGACTTCAAATCTCTTTTAATCCCTCTTTAGGCTTTTGAGACTACCATAACTGCATCTCATTAGCCAAAATTCTCAGTCATCTTTGACTTTCTTACTATCTACATCAATATAGATTAAAGCCCTCTTGATTCCTCTACTCAAACTTCTGAAATCCATCACACCCTCTCTGTACCTACAGTCCCTGTCTTAGTTTAGACTCCCATCACTTATTGCCTGGATAAGCTAACAAAGAGCCCTTGCTGGTTTGCCTATCTCTGATTCTTCCTACTTAATCTACCTTTCACATGACCAGTAGTTGGTCTTTCATCAGTCCTCAGTTCAGTTCAGTTCAGTTCAGTCACTCAGTCGTGTCCGACTCTGCAACCCCATGAATCACAGCATGCCAGGCCTCCCTGTCCATCACCAACTCCCAGAGTTCATCCAAACTCATGTGAATTGAGTCAGCGATGCAATCCAGCCATCTCATCCTCTATCGCCCCCTTCTCCTCCTGCCCCCAATCCCTCCCAGCATCAGGGTCTTTTCCAATGAGTCAGCTCTTTGCATGAGGTAGCCAAAGTATTGGAGTTTCAGCTTTAGCATCAGTCCTTCCAATGAACATCCAGGACTAGTCTCCTTTAGGATGGATTGGCTGGATCTCCTTGTAGTTCAAGGGACTTGCAAGAGTCTTCTCCAGCACCACAGTTCAAAAGCATCAATTCTTCGTCACTCAGCTTTCTTCTCAGTCCTCAAATTATCATAAAACCTTAACTCTTACAAATACCAATGAATTCTCAAAGACTTATATAATGTCTTCCACTATCAAGTTTCAAATCACCTGACTCCCCACCTGCCAGAAAATTGCCGGGAGCCGGCATATTGCATATTGAGTGCATATTGCATATTGCATATTGAGTGCAGCACTTTCCACAGCATCATCTTTCAGGATCTGGAATAGCTCAGCTGGAATTCTATCACTGCCAGTAGCCAGTGTGAGGAACTCCGCCCATGACAAAGGTCATGAGGAAGGAGGCTTGGCATACGCAAAGGCGGGATCGAGCTTCAGGAGTCCCCCTGGAAATTCTCGAGCATATACCCCCAAAACCAGAGTCTGCCTACTTTCTGCTTTGAGCTTTCACCTACACCTCTGACTTTACGGGGGGCTGTCCCCCACTACCTCTCTGAAAAAAGAGTTAGCTTACAGCTCCAGTTAATAATTCCTGGGTGTGACAGTGTTTAACCTACAAACTCCTTTGGAAATCCTCTAGCCTGCCTGAATAGGTTTTTCCGGCC
>NW_011494609.1:13500305-13501343 GCF_000754665.1 Bison bison bison
TGATTAGAAATTGTATTGGTGAAGGGATTTTCACTTGTTGGGCCAATGTTTGCTGCTAAGTCTCCATATCCCTTACCTGCTGTGTCCCTGGCAGTGTATTGATTAATATAATTGGTGTAAGTAGTAGCTTTAATGTTTGTAACCTGGGACCCTTGAGTTAATTCTTTTTCTTGTTATAGCCCACCACACCTTTGTGCTGTAGGAATGCAACTTTATCTAATGCTTTTGGAGGGTGGCTCCTGACCAATCACCTTTAGAGAAAAATAAGTTTTCTGAAGAAAAGGTCTTAAAATGTTAACAGGCCTCCGGGCCAGAAGATGATGCAAATCACCTAAGCTTTTGCATATGATAAGTTTGCAGGAAGAAAGCCTGGTTTGCTGCAAGACTCTACCCCTTCCCCCATTATCCTCTATGCATAACTTAAGGTATAAAAACTACTTTGAAAAATAAAGTGCGGGCCTTGTTCACCGAAACTTGGTCTCACCATGTCGTTCTTTCTCTTACCTTCTGGCTGAATTATTCAGCCTCTTTTCTCCACTGAATTTTACTGAGCTATCCTCATTCTATTACTCTTTATATCCTTAATTAACATTTAATTAAGCAAGTGTTTCCTGATCTTCGCCTACGCCGTCTCTCCTTCGAATACCCTGGATCAGCCGGGGCTGGTCCCTGGCAGAAAATCATTTGTCTATTTTAATCATGCCATGCCCTTTCAAGCCATGTGTCTTTTACGGATACTCTTCCCTTTTTGATGCCCTTTACCTCCTAATTTATATGGTAAAACTTTCACATCCTTCAAGGCCCCCTCGAAGTGCATGAATGGAGGAGCTACGGAGAAAGATTGGCCAAAGAGGCCTTCTGATTACCAGCTACAAGAGGCTCAAAAAAAGACTTTGATAGGGCCATAACTCCAGTGGCTGAGGCAGTCTGTGTCTCTGCACACTTGGCATCATCAGGGTCCCCACAAGCCGAGCAGCTGTGCCACCTTCACGCTCAACTCTCACTGGAGCAGAGCTGCCACAGGCAAAAAAAGTCTTC
>NW_011494609.1:13501443-13506788 GCF_000754665.1 Bison bison bison
TCTGTCAGGGATGGGAGTTCTCCAGACAAGAATACTGGAGTGTATTGGCCAATATTGGCTGCCATACCCTTCTAGAGCACTATATTTCCTCCTGTCCTAGCCACCAACTCCCCTGAGTACCTGGTGCTGCCACAACACCTGAGACCCAAGCACCTGCACCACTTCCACACCTGGCCCTCACAGGGGTAGACTCAAGTCCTCCAGGGCAGCCTCAGGAGCAATCCCCAGAGGATGACCCACATGCAGAGGTGGAAATAAAACCACAATTGAAATCCAGGGGCAGTGTGGCTAAGGAAAAAGACCAAAAACCTTCCCACCAGCTGTACAAGCTGCAGATTAAATTCACATGATCAACTAGGCAGACTCTGTCTATGGAATATATAAAGGGACACTGAGAGCTCCCACAAAAGAAAACACACTAGTTCTGATAGCTGTGGATATTGGAGGCAAGAACATACAGGAGTAGAAACAGATTAGCATCTTAGTTGCCCCCACAGCAGGTCCAGAGACCAGTGCAGTGTTGGAAGGCACCCTAGAGGGGTGAGGTGGACTCTGACTCCTAGCGAGGGTAAGGACTCTGACAGCAGTGACTCAAGAAAAACATTTATTGTTCGTATGTTTTGACTTGTTCTGTAGATTCTTTTGGGTTTTTTAATTTCTTTTATTTTTCCCCCTCTGTTGTAGTTGTTGATTTTATTGGCACTGCTACTGTTGCGCTTTTCTTTTTTCCTCAGTCAGATTTCTTATTGAGGTTATAAACTCCCACCTCTACATTGGGCTTTTGCAGTTCTGTGGAGTTTTCCTTTTTCTCTCTCTCTTTTTAAAATTTTAACTTTTAATATTTTAAACCTATTATTATTTTTTCTGTATTTATTCCTTTGTTTGCTTTTCCTACTGTTCTTTTCCCCTTGCAGTTAATCTTTAATGTATATAAATCTTCTTTATCTACCTCTATTTAACTTTGCATATCTATTCTTTCTTTCTTTACTTTCTCTACTTTCCTGTCAACATATTTGTTAGTTTATTTTCATTGCTTTAATGAAATTGCCCACTTCCATCCCCAATTGCCATCTTGCTTTAGTTTTGTTTTCCCCAATTGCCATCTTGCTTTAGTTTTGTTTTCCACTTTGTGCTTTAGTTAGGTTTGTTCTGAAAGATATAAGTTTTGGTTTCCTTTGTTCAACAGGTTAATCTACAGTACTTTATTTTTGTTGGGCTGTTTTGATTTTGCTTATGGGTGTATATGTATATGTATATATTCAGTCACACTTTTTATTGTTCTTATAAACTTCTGCCTCTACATTGGGTTTTGCAGTTCTGTGGAGTTTTCCTTTTAATAAAACTAAAAGCTAAACGCTCTTAATAAAAATGAAACTAAAACCTGGTTCTTTGAGAAGATACATTTGACAAACTTCTAGTGAGACTCCTCAAGAAAAAAGAACCAAATAACAAAATTAGAAATGGAGGGAGGTGGGAGGGGGGTTCAGGATGGGCTACACGTGGCGGATTCATGTTGATGTATGGCAAAACCAATACAATACTGTTAAATAATTAGCCTTCAATTAAAATAAATAAATTTAAATTTTAAAAAATGTACATAAACTTAAAAAAAAAAAGAAATGAAAAATGAGAGGTTACAAGAGAAAATGAACATGAAGGATTATAAGAGACTATTATGAACAACTATATGGCAATAAAATGGATAACCTGGAAGAAATGGACAGATTCTTAGAGAAGTTCAATTTTCCAAGACTGAGCCAGGAAGAAATAGAAGCTATAAACAACCCAATTACAAGCACTGAAATTGAAGCTGTGATCAAAAATCTCCCAAAAAGACAAGTCCAGGACCAGATGGCTTCACAGGAGAATTCTATCAAACATTTAGACAACAGCTAATGCCTATCCTTCTAAAACTTTTAAAAAATTGCAGAAGAAGGAACACTTCCAAACTGATTCTATGAGGCCACTATCACCCTGAAACCAAAACCAGACAAAGACAACACAAAAAAAGAAAACTACAGGCCAATATCACTGATGAACATAGATGCAAAAATCCTCAACAAAATTTTAGGAACCAGAATTCAGCAACACATCAAAAAGCTCATATACTATGATCAAGTCAGGTTTATTCCAGGATGCAAGGATTCTTCAATATATGCAAGTCAACCAATGTGATATACCATATTCACAAATTGAAAGGTAAAAACCATATAATCATCTCAATAGATGCAGAAAAAGCCTTTGAAAAAATTCAGCACCCATTTATGATGAAAGCTCTTCAAATAATGAGCATACAAGGAACCTACCTCAACATAGTAAAGGCCATATATGATAAGATTACAGCAAACATTATTCTCAGTGGTGAATAAATGAAAGCATTCCCCCTAAGATAGGGAACAAGACAAGGGTGTCCACTTTCACCACTATTATTCAACATAGTTTTGGAAGTCCTAGCTACAGTAATCAGAGAATAAAAACAAATAAAAGAAATCCAGATCAGAAAAGAAGTAAAGCTTTCACTGTTTGCAGATAACATGATACTTTACATAGGAAATCCTAAAGATAGTAGCAGAAAATTACTAGAGCTAATCAGTGAATTTAGCAAAGTTGCAGGACACAAAGTCAACACACAGAAATCACTTGCATTTCTATATACTAACAATGAAAAATCAGAATGAGAAATTAAGGAATCAATTCCATCACCATTCAAAAAAAAAAAAAAAAGAATTTAATATCCAGGACTCTCCTTTGTCTCCTTGCCTAAGGAGACAAAAGAACTGTACACAGAAAATTATGACACTAATGAAAGAAATCAAAGATGACATAAACTGATGGAGAGATATTCCATGTTCCTGGGTAGGAAGAATCAATATCATGAAAATGACTACACTATCAAATGCAATCTACAGATTCAATGCAATCCCTATCAAATTACCAATGGCATTTTTCACAGCACTAGAACCAAAAATTTCACAATTCATATGGAAACACAAAAGACCCCGAATAGCCAAAGCAGTCTTGAGAAAGAAGAAAGGAGCTGGAAGAATCAACCTTCCTGACTTCAGATTATACTACAAAGCTACAGTCATGAAGATAGTATGGTGTTGGCACAAAAACAGAAATATAAACCAATGGAACAAGATAGAAAGCCCAGAAATAAACCTATGCACCTATGGGTATCTTATTTTTAACAAAGGAGGCAAGAATATACAATGGGGCAAAGACAGCCTCTTCAATAAATGGTGCTGGGAAAAAATGGACAGCTACATTAAAAGAATGAAATTAGAACACTTCCTAACACCATACACAAAGATAAACTCAAAATGGACTAAAGACCTAAATGTAAGACCAGAAACTATAAAACCTTTAGAGGAAAACATAGGCAGAACACTTGATGAGATAAATCGATCCTGTATAACCCACCTCCTAGATTAATGGAAATAAAAACAAAAGTAAACAAGTGGGACTTGATTAAACTTAAAAGCTTTTACACAGCAAAGGAAACTACAAACAAGGTGAAAAGACAACCCTCAAAATGGGAGAAAATAATAGCAAATGAAACAATGGACAGAGGATTAATTTACAAAATATACAAGCAGCTCATACAACTCGATACCAGAAAAACAAAGAACCCAATCAAAAAGTGGGGAAAATACCTAAACAGACATTTCTTCAAAGAAGACATACAGATGACTAACAAACATATGAAAAGATGCTCAACATTGCTCATTATTTGAGAAATGCAAATGAAAACTACAGTGAGATATCACCTCAGACTGGTCAGAATGGCCATCATCAAAAAGTCTACAAACAATAAATGCTGGAGAGGGTATGGAGAAAAGGGAACACTCGTGCACTGTTGGTGAAAATGTAAATTGATAAAGCCAGTATGGCATACTGTATGGAGATTCCTTAAAAAGCTAGGAATAAAACCATCATATGACCCAGCAATCCCGCTCTTAGGCATATACCCCAAGGAAACCAAAATTGAAAAAGACACATGTATTCCATTGTTAATTGCAGCACTATTTACAATAGTGGTGAACATACAATAGCTAGAACATGGAAGCAATCTAGATGCCCATCGACAGATGAATGGATAAAGAAATCGTGGTACATATACACAATGGAATATTACTCAGCCATAAAAAGGAACAACTTTGAGTCAATTCTAATGAGGTGGATGAACCTAGAACCTATTATACAGAGTGAAGTAAGTCAGAAAGAGAAAGATAAATATCATATTCTAATGCATATATATGAAATCTAGGAAAATGGTACTGAAGAATTTATTCATAAGGCAGCAGTGGAGAAACAGACATAGAGAATAGATTTATGGACATGGGGAGAGGGAAGTAGGGGGTTAGATGTATGGAAAGAGTAACATGGAAACTTACATTGCCATATGTAAAATAGCCAGCCAATGGGAATTTGCTATATGGCTCAAAAAACTCAAATAGGGGCTCTGTATCAACCTAGAGGGGTGAGATGGGGAAGGAGAAGGGAGGGAGGCTCAAAAGGGAGGGGATATATGTATGCCTATGGCTGGTTCATGTTGTGTTTTGACAGAAAACAACAAAATTCTGTAAAGCAATTATCCTTTGATAAAAATATTAATTAATTTTTAAAAATCCACATTCAAAGGAGAAACAAGTGACATGTAATAAGATTGGATAACATGGTATCATACAGTAATTGTTGTTTTGTAAAGTGACCGTTTCCCACTTAGCAAAACAAAATTATATGAATTAATTAAGTTTGCCAAAGTAGATTAGGGGAGGAGTGGCACCCAGGTCCTGACACAGCAGAAAACAAATTTCTGGGATAAAGAATCAAAGTCATCTTCAATGAGAGAGAGCAAAGAAAAGAATACAAAGAAAAGGGCAAAATGAGAACAAGATACCACTAAACATTAAAACAAAACATCAAGCATAAAACATGAAGCACAGATACCTCAGCAACTAGTCAGCAACATTCAGGAATTCAGGTGAGAATTGAGAGAGGCGGCTGGTGCCACTGGGAGAGAGGAAAGAGTCTGCTGCCTATGTTCATACAAGAAGCTAAAAGTCACACTCTGAGACAGAAATAGGTTTTCCTGATGCTAGGAAAGAGATGGGGAAAGTGCTGTGACGCTCAGGAAGAACTGACATCCCCACAGCCCTTGGGGAATGGCTGCTGGTGGAGTGGGTAAGAAAAGCTGTAAGGACAAAAAGCATTGGGAGCTGATAAATTGAGAATCCTTGAATTCAGAATGTAGAAATCAAAGGATAAGCAAAACATCAAACAAATTTCTAGAAGCGAAAAAAAAATGGACCCCCACAGTGTAGTCACGGGGGGGGGGTGGG
>NW_011494609.1:13506888-13507272 GCF_000754665.1 Bison bison bison
GAAGAACTGCATCATCTGAAAAGACCCTGATGTTGGGAAAGATTGAAGGCAGGAGGAGAAAGGGACAACAGAGGAGATGGTTAGATGGCATCACCGACTCAATGGGCATGAGTTTGGGTGGACTCCGGGAGTTGGTGATGGACAGGGAGGCCTGGCGTGCTGCAGTCCATGGGGTCGTAAAGAGTCGGACATGACTGAGTGACTAAACTGAACTGAACTGAAGTGAAATATCAGGTTTCTCCCTGCTGGTGTGAAGGGGGCTTGAGGAGAGAAGTGACGACTGGCAAGGAAACTGAAGTATTTTTTTTGTATTTTACTGAAGTACAGTTGATTTACAATGTTGTGTTAAATTCTGCTGTACAGCAAAGTGACTCAGCTATACAT
>NW_011494609.1:13507372-13526745 GCF_000754665.1 Bison bison bison
GGTGGGGGGGGGCGGGGCAAAATAAACTCTGCCACTAAGAAACAAAAGGACAAGGAGACAATGTTAAATGAGCTACTCTGAATTTTAACTCCAGTCCCAGGGAAAGCCTGGAGCTGAGATGGCCTGAAAAGGTCCTCTTAGCCAGTCTCAGAAAATTCTAGCAACTTCCCTTGACAGTTTAATCAACCCTCATTTTACAGCTAATTGTCATTTTGGGAAGGTAGGGGTGTACATTGGATAAAATATTTAATATTCTTCAAAAGATCTTGAATTTTAATTTTGGCTCTACCCCTAACTGGCTCTGTAACCTTGGAAAAATAACATCCCCTCTCTGGACTTCATTTCTTCATTTGCAAAATGAAAGCAAAACACCATCCATCTCCCAGTTCCTCCATCCTTTATGTAGATGGGTAATGAACAATAGGTCTTCCTTAGGGGCTCAGTGGTAAAACCTGCAATGCAGGAGATGCAGAAGACATGGGTTCAATCCCTGAGTCAGGAACACCCTCTTGAGGAGGGCATGGTAACCCACTCCAGTATTCTTGCCTGGAGAACCCCACAGATAGAGGAGCCTGTCGGACTACAGTCCATAGGGTTGCAAACACTCGGACACAACTGAAGCGACAGAGCAGCACGCAATGAACAGTATTTTCCTTATAATAATGCTTGGAAGGAAAGTTATGACCAACCCAGACAGCATACTAAAAAGCAGAGACATTGCTTTGTCTACAAAGGTCCGTCTAGTCAAGGCTATGGTTTTTCCAGTAGTCATGTATAGATGTGAGAGTTGGACTATAAAGAAAGCTGAGTGCCAAAGAATTGATGCTTTTGAACTGTGGGGTTGGAGAAGACTCTTGAGAGTCCCTTGCACTGCAAGAAGATCCAACCAGTCCATCCTAAAGGAAATCAGTCCTGGGTGTTCATTGGAAGGACTGATGTTGAAGCTGAAACTCCAATACTTTGGCCACCTGATGTGAAGAACTGCATCATCTGAAAAGACCCTGATGTTGGGAAAGATTGAAGGCAGGAGGAGAAAGGGACAACAGAGGAGATGGTTAGATGGCATCACCGACTCAATGGGCATGAGTTTGGGTGGACTCCGGGAGTTGGTGATGGACAGGGAGGCCTGGCGTGCTGCAGTTCATGGAGTTGCAAAGAGTCGGACATGATTGAGTGACTGAACTGAACTGAATCCTTCAAAAACAAATCTCAACAATCACTCTTTAGAATAAAACTTTATCTAGCAATTGTCCTTTTAAGAAGGCAATTCTTTTAACTTCTATTTAGTTTTCTGAATTCCCACCCATAAGAATACTGCTACTAGTATCTTAAAAACAAAATCTGTCAAGGATACAGGATTTAAGTTTATGAAATGCATTTGTATCACTTAATCCCTACAATATTAAGGTGAGGAGTGGTGGAAAAGGCTTTTAATTGTCCCCCATATCCATTCTTTTTGTCTTCAGAGGACTCAGCTCCTGGTTTTTGTTGTAACCTATGACCACATCTGAAATAATAATGCCTTTCCCAATCTCCTCACACAGCTAGGTGTGATACTTCTCTAACTTCTGGCAAAAGCAGTGTTATGATTTCCAAAACATATCCTTTAAAATTGGTGGCCATGCATTTCTTTCCCCCATCTCCTTCCTGTTGGCTGAGATGCAGACCAGTTGGTAGAAGTCAAGCAACAACTTGGACCAAAGTAGACACTCCAGGTGAAATATGGCAAGGCAACAGGATAAAATGCCTTGATTCCAAATGACCCCATGAATTTACTTTAGCAGACTCTGGATAATATGTGAGCAAAATAAACTTGTGTTTTGCATAAATAACTAATACTTTTGTTTCCCTCGCAGCCCAAATAATTCCTAACTTATACAAATATAGGAATTAACAGCTTTATTTTACAAATTTAATAAGTTGCTGAAAGTTTCAAGAGAGCTAACATATGAATACAGGACAATTTTTTTTTAAGCACAATACAGCAATTTATTTAGATGTTTAAAATGAATACAAAGGGAAATAAAGATCACAAAATTATACAAAATTGTACAAAGGGAAATAAAGATCACACTACTACAACAGTATGTCATATATTAAATGGTATAAATGAATACTCCAGGATGGTGTTTAACAAAAATAAAACTAAATATCCAAAAAGCAGCACTCATTGGTCTGCTGCTTCAACACAACACATTTCCACACAGATCTAAAAGGTGTCAAAATTAGTAGCTGCAAAGTCAATGCTTGCATGTGACATTTAGCTTAAAAGATTTCAGAAAACATCTTAAATACCAGTTTTTGTTACTATCAGCTGTAATGTCAAGTGTATTCAGAACAAGAAAAATTATATAATACAAGAGAGTCCAGATATATGTCTTATGTGGCTGGTCTCTGTCACGAGATTGTACAAGGTTACGTGCAAAAACTAAGTCTGTCCCTAAGTCCACACTAGTGTAGTTTCAGGCTTTTGCTAGGTCAACCAGATACAATGCTTATTACATGGCAAGGACAACACTAAAAAAAGACATGAATCTATGATGGGTATACCATAACAATATCATAAGCCTCACTTGAATAGGTCTAAAAGACAGTAATATACGTTTCAACTATTCAGAATCAATACATGAAAAAAAAATTGATTTCCCCAAACTCTACTATACACATTGGACTGGTAGCTTGTGTGTTGGCCCTACACTACCATTTTAATCAGGAGAACGTTTCTCAAGGACATCCAACCAGACATTGTTTAACAGAGGGAAAGAAATGTGGAGAAGGCAGATAAAACAAACCTATGCTTTTTCTCGTGTGCATTTATGAGCCACCAGCTTATTGGTTTTTCACATTTAGTTACTGTGTCTGTCACAGAACATTCTAAAGCAATATCAGCCAATCATGTGTCATAGACTTAGAAATAACCACTGGGACTGGAGTGACCACATGTTCCCACAGCCTGATGACCCAGCACTCAAAAGGCAGTACCAGTTAGAACATAGCTTTGCAGTCAAAACTGAAAGGAGAACAGAGTTCCAGGATGCAGCATTTGTCACCAATGCCAGAAAACCTGGCCCTTAAGCCTGTTGGCTGCTCAGTTTAACTCCCATCAAGCTGCCATGCATCAGCTCAGCTATTCCATCAGTCATGTTGTCAAACTGCTCCCCATCCTCACTGTCAATTGTGCTATTCTGCCACTCAATCTGTGGGGTGGACAAGTGCTCATCATTTTCAGTTGCATTCTTCCACTGTGACTGGTCCTTGGACCAAAACCCTTCAACTTTTCCATAGGAACTATTATTCCATTTCATCTGCTCTCTGTCACCCTGCATAGGAGCCTTTTTTTTGTCAGCTGGCTTACTGTTCCTTGCGTCTTCACTTTGGGAAGACTCATTGGACCAGGTTCCTGTTTTCATGTCATATGTGTTGTCTTCAAAGTCTGACACTTGTTGGGAACCAGGGCCACTCTAAGATGGAGAAGCACCATCTTTCCACTCAACATCATCATCTTGGCCAACCTCACTATCAGAGGCATCATGCATTAGTTTGGTTGGTTCTTCAGTAAAATGAATAGTTTCATATTTTGAACGATCCTCCTCCTTTTGGTCTAGCTTCTCAGATCCTAAAGTATCTTCAGAAATTACCTTCAGTATGTGTTCATCTGGGTTATCACTAGGGCTTTTAGACTCAACTTTGAAAACAGGTTTAAAAGAACAATCACTTCCATTGGATTTTTTTCCAAATTTTCAAAACTGTCTGAGGAACTGTCATCTTCCTTCCCAAGACTGAGCTTTTTGTCTGCTGTTTTACTAGCACTGACTGTGGAATCCTTCTTATCATGATTTTCAAATAGCCACTCAACATCAAAATTCATCTCATACTTAACTTTTTTTTCAATTCTTTCATGTTGAAGCCCAGTAACATACCAGGCTTGTACTTTTCACAGTCTCAGACACACTTCTTCCTCTTGTTACTAAAATGGAAAGCGATGTCACTCTTCCACCACCATAAGCTGGCCGCCAGCTTCTCAATTTCTCTCCTGGTGGGACAGTGTTGTTTGTTGAAATATTTTGTTAGGAAGATTTTCCTGGCTTCATAGGAATCATATTCAAGACCCTTAGGGTCTAAAGCTAAAACAGGCTCCTCAGGCTCTCTTTAAAGAAGCTGGATGAACAGCTATCTTCATCTAATTTTCACTTCTTCAGCAAAGGAAATTCCATTTGCTCATAAGTGCACATAACAGGTGCCAGGCCTGGTGACTGGTTAAGCATTTGTCTTGTCTTGGGAATTCTGGGTCTTTCCAACACCCTTGCAGTGAACCAGATGCAGAGTGACAGTCAAGGTGTCATGTTGCTGGTATACACACCAAGCCAGTGGATGCACTTGTAGGTGAGCTTTTTCTCCATTGGACAAACCGTTTGAATAAATTGGTGCCTCTCTCATAAGTGATGTGCAAGTGCAAATATGGGTCCTTTTAGGACTGAAAAGTGAAGAGGGCAAAGGGTTTTCCCAACATGTTTTTTATAGGGCACTAAAGCTTGAGGTGAACTTTTAACAGGGATATCTGCCTTTTCCTGCACTTTTGGCTATGGCTTTGGAGGGATGGGTGGGTTATTTGGGGGCATGGTAAGCAATAGATCATGTCATCCAGTCCCATCACTTCATGGCAAATAGATGGGGAAACAATGGAAACAGTGTCAGACTTTATTCTTCTGGGCTCCAAAATCACTGCAGATGGTGATTGCAGCCATGAAATTAAAAGACACTTACTCCTTGGAAGGAAAGTTATGATTAACCTAGATAGCATATTCAAAAGCAGAGACATTACTTTGCCAACAAAGGTTCGTCTAGTTAAGGCTATGGTTTTTCCCGTGGTCATGTATGGATGTGAGGGTTGGACTGTGAAGAAGGCTGAGCGCCAAAGAATTGATGCTTTTGAACTGTGGCATTGGAGAAGACTCTTGAGAGTCCCTTGGACTGCAAGGAGATCCAACCAGTCCTTTCTGAAGGAGATCAGTTCTGGGTGTTGATTGGAAGGACTGATCCTGAAGCTGAAACTCCAATATTACAGCCACCTCATGCGAAGAGTTGACTCATTGGAAAAGACTCTGATGCTGGGAGGGATTGGGGGGCAGGAGGAGAAGGGAACGACAGAGGATGAGATAGCTGGATGGCATCACTGACTCGATGGATGTGAGTCTGAGTGAACTCCAGGAGTTGGTGATGGACAGGGAGGCCTGGCGTGCTGCGATTCATGGGGTCACAAAGAGTCAGACATGACTGAGCGACTGACCTGAACTGAAGCAACAGATTCAGTGGGAGCATCCCTTAGGTTATACGTGGTTACAAGGAGATAGATGTTAGTATGACTACCCTGCTGCAATGCCAAATCAAAACTCAGAGTAGAATCTGTTTTAGATCCCATCTCTTCATTAACGTGAACCATCCACATGTGTGTCACCATCTTTTCCATACCATTGAAGGTTGACCAGCAATATGGACATGACAGACCATGAGTTAACATATGGTTGAGCAGTGTCTGTGGGCAAATAGTGATTACAGTAGAGGCATTTGATAGTCAAATTGTGTATTTTCATAATGTAGTTGGCTACTGCTGGGATTTTCAGCTTTATGTTCTTTTCCGAAGTGCACACTATATACATTGTCAGGAAAAAGCTCATTACAGATCGTACATATTTTCCACTTGAGTTGAGGAAGTATTGGGTGGTGGAGGGCCAGTGACAGCTGCAGTCAGCTTGGAGCTGGACTGACCTAATACTCTGGATGCCTGTGACTAGGAGAGGAAAGGAGACTTTAACTGGCCTGAAGAGAGAGACGGGCATTTGGAGACTGTTGTGAGTATGTTGCTGGTGCCTGGATCCTCTGTTTTGACCCAGGACAGTAAGATCTTCCATTTCCACTTGGAAGTAACTGCTTAACAGACCGAGACTACTGAGGGATGGAAACAGATGTCTTGCCACCTAGCCCCAGTCTCATTGACTGACCAACACATGGCCCTGGCCTACAGATTTAACTCCATAGTTTTCCTGCTCCAGGTGAACACTGGACATCATGTTGACACCTATTGAATTTAAGTTAGGCTCTGGTATGGAGTTGATTTACCATCTGCTGTGATGGCAAAGACCTGACTTTTCCAGAAGCGAGGGAACCAATTCTTGATTGGAGTCCCATGCCCTTCTTCTCTTGAGGTTTGGGAGCAATTAGCATCAAGGGTTTGGATCTGGGAACCACCAAACTTGTATGGCCAATCATGACAGTGATCTGATAAGCCTGTGTGTTCGTGGTCTTCAATGACATGTTGTACCAAAGCTCCTCAAGACTTTGGCATAAAAAGGCATCGCTTGCAGTGAATACTACTTTCTTTCCTGGCATTTGTGTCTAAAGGGATTGAACCACTGAATGATTTTTCTTCTGCCCTTGCTATGTAAAGTGCTACCACATGCTGAAAATGTTTCCTGTAGATGTGCTTCCTAACTACTTCTTAAAGAGGATCTCGGTACAGCTTGCTCTCCACTGACAACCTGCTTAGGTTTAAGGCCATCATTTTTGCTTTTATTTTTGAATGTGCTGAGGCTACCTGCTGCGCTGGTATTTGGAGCATGGAATATTTTAATGTGTTTTCAAAGTCTTTTCGTCTGCATTGAATGTACAGTAGGGGCAACTAAGGAGAATCCTATTTTCAAAGTCTTCACTATGGACATTCCAGAAATGACTTTTGTAGGCAGAGAAAGACTTTAAAGAAAATGGGCAAGCACTGCAGCAAAAAGGTTTTGTCCAACAATCCTGTTTTTTTGTAAGCAAAGGGTCTCATAGCCTTACATCCTCCCATGTAGTGTTTTTCAAATAAAAGTCTTTAGGTTCAAACTGTTTAAAGTCTTCTAAGTGTTCTTCACAGTATTCCAACCCAATGTCACTAAGTATTTTTTTCAGTTTTCCAGGCATTTCTTAAAATGCCAGGATTGCTGACAGGAAGTTGGAACATAGTTTTGGTGTGAATTGACAATGTGGTCCAAAGAGCAAGGTAGGAACGGAGTCCAGATGCTCAAAATGGTAGTACAGGGCATAACCACTAAGCCATCTATCAGTTCTGCTGCTGCTGCTAAGTCACGTTAGTCGTGTCCGACTCTGTGCGACCCCATAGACGGCAGCCCACCAGGCTCCCCCCTCCCTGGGATTCTCCAGGCAAGAACACTGGAGTGGTTTGCCATTTCCTTCTCCAATGCATGAAAGTGAAAAGTGAAAGTGAAGTCACTCAGTCCTGTCTGACTCTTAGTGACCCCATGGACTGCAGCCCCCCAGGCTCCTCCGTCCATGGGATTTTCCAGGCAAGAGTACTGGAGCGGGGTGCCATTGCCTTCTCAGACCTATCAGTTCAGTTCAGTTCAGTTCAGTTCAATTGCTCAGTCGTGTCCGACTTTTTGTGACCCCATAGACTACAGCACGTCAGTCACCTGTCCATCACCAACTCCTGGAGTTTACTCAAACTCATGTCCATTGAGTTCGTGATGTCATCCTTTGTCGTCCCCTTTTCCTCTTCCTTCAATCTTTCCCAGCATTAGGGTCTTTAAAAATGAGTCAGCTTTTTGCATCAGATGGCCAAAGTATTGGAGTTTCAGCTTCAACATCAGTCCTTCTGATGAACATTCAGGACTGATTTCCTTTAGGATGAACTGGTTGGATCTCCTTGTAGTCCAAGGACTCTCAAGAGTCTTCTCCAACACCATAGTTCAAAAGCATCAATTCTTCGGTGCTCAGCTTTCTTTATAGCCAAGCTCTCACATCTATACATGACCACTGGAAAAAACATAGCCTTGGCTAGACGGACCTTTGTTGGTGAAGCAATGTCTCTGTTTCTTAATATGCTGTCTAGTTGGTCATAACTTTTCTTCCAAGGAGTAAGCATCTTTTTATTTCATGGCTGCAGTCGCCATCTACAGTGATTTTGGAGCCCCCAAAAATAAAGTCTCTATTTCCACTGTTTCTCCATCTGCTTGCCATGATATGATGGGACTAGATGCCACGATCTTAATTTTTTGAATGTTGAGCTTTAAGGCCAACTTTTTCACTCTCCTCTTTCAAGTTCATCAAGAGGCTCTTTAGTTCTTCTTCACTTTCTGCATAAGGGTGGTGTCATCTGCATATCTGAGGTTATTGGTATTTCTCCCAGCAATCTTGATTCCAGCTTGTGTTTCATCCAGCCCAGTGTTTCTCATGCTGTACTCTGCATATAAGCTAAATATAAGTTAACAAGAAGGCGATGGCATCCCACTCCAGTACTCTTGCCTGGAAAATCCTATGGAGGGAGGAGCCTGGTGGGCTGCAGTCCATGGGGTCGCTAGGAGTCGGACACGACTGAGTGACTTCACTTTAACTTTCATGCCCTGGAGTAGGAAATGGCAACCCACTCCAGTGTTCTTGCCTGGAGAATCCCAGGGACGGGGGAGCCTGGTGGGCTGCCGTCTCTGGGGTCTCACAGAATCAGACACGACTGAAGCGACTTAGCAGCAGCAACCTATAGGCCACCTATCAGTTCAGTACAAAAAGTACAACCCTGTGCATCATGGTGCAAAAGCTGGGGCCTAGGCTTCGCATTGTGCATCTCAGACCTTGACTAGGCTTAAAGGCGCGTGCGGGGCCAGAGTGCTCTGGGGCCCTGTGGCTGCTGCAGGAGCAGAGGGCGGATGGAGGTGGCATGGCGCCGATGGCAGGGAGGGCGCGCCCAGGGCCTCTTTGCGCTCTAGGTCGGCAGCCTCACCAGCCTCCGGCTCGTGTTCCAGCGGGAGCAGATCCCTCCAGTCTCCGCACTGGTGGCTGCGGCGGCAGCATTGTTGATTGGTGCAGAGGAGAGGAGGAAGGAGGAGATGGAGGGTGTGGGAGAGGCGGTTTCCCCGGCACAGGCAGGTGGGTGGTGGCGGCTGCCCCAGCACTTCTATACCTCCTCAGTAGCCGGGACGGAGAGAGCCAGCTATGTCTGGGGAGGTGCCAAAATCCCCTTTAACTCTGTCTGCGGGAGGGGGAGGGGGCACAAGATGGCGGCGGCCGGATGTGGTCATGGATCCTGGCTGGCAGCAGAGTGGAGACCCGACCGGTTGGAGGCACCTGTAGCCGAAGTGGTGGCAGCGGCAACAGAAGTGGGGTGGGGGGCTGCTCTCGCATCTCCCCCTCGGCAGCCAATACTAGCGCCTCTGAAGACTCCTGAACTTGCCCTAGCAAGAATGGCGGCCAAGAAAGTGAATACAGGAAAATTTTGATACCCAAGCCCAGTGAACTTATTAATTCTCTCTAAACAGATACAAGCAACCATTAGTAGATTTAAGCTGAAATATACTCTTTAAAATGGAATTCATCATAGACCAGAACAGCTCAGAGGCAGCTCATGTTGCCCTGAATTTGAAAAACACTGGGCTCCCAGAAAAGTTAATGGGGACAATTACCTCTCTAAAATTGAGGGGACGTTGGATTCCAGCTCTATGAAGGACTCTTATTCTTCTCAAACCATCTAAGTAAGGAATAGAACTCATCCTTACTATCCTTTAAAAATGAGTTCCAGAATGGATCATGTCTATTATTTTTTTTGTGTTTTTTTTTTTTTTTAGATAAAATGCCAGTGTTTCTCATAGTAATCATATTTTTCTCTAAGAACTAAGTAGATGGCACCTCAGATGCCAAGAGCAGCTGGAGCAGCTTATTCACAAGTAACAGTAGAGATGCCAAAGCCCACTGGGAGCTCAGGTTTTCAACTTAAGGAAAACTTGCAGGCCATGTATCCTCTACTGCTGCATATTTTATATTTTACAGTAATGGAATATTTTTAGACAAAAATATGAATAAAAGACATTGCTGGGTTTCTTTGTACAAGACATTGTATATATTTTATTATGGTTTTATTGTTTCTATAGCCCAATTCTAACTATATAGATGCTATAGTTCTATGTTGGGAGAAGGAAAGGGGAGAGAATATTATTCCAAGACCCCCAAGAAAGGTCTTGATTTTATTAATCATTCCTATATACTTATATTCATATTTATCAGGAGTGTGCAGTATGCCAGGCACTCTGATATTGATAATATGATACTAAAAGATACATATGGACCTTTGTCTTATGGGTTATGAAGTTTGAAGGTGAATATAACAAATAGGCAAGCAGTAAAATATGGCATTTCCTGTAACCTGAAAAGTATAAAAAAAGTACATATAGGAGTCCCGAGGAAGCACAAGCTGGAATCAAGATTGCTACATAACTTATATGCAGAGTACATCATGAGAAAGGCTGGGCTGGAAGAAGCACAAGCTGGAATCAAGATTGCTGGGGAAAATATCAATAATCTCAGGTATGCAGATAACATCACCCTTATGGCAAAAAGTGAAGAATAACTAAAGAGTCTCTTGATGAAAGTGAAAGAGGAGAGTGAAAAAGTTGGCTTAAAGCTCAACATTCAGAACACTAAGATCATGGCATCTGGTCCCATCACTTCATGGCAAATACATGGGGAAACAGTGGAAACAGTGGCTGACTTTATTTTTCTGGGCTCCAAAATCACTGCAGATGGTGATTGCAGCCATGAAATTAAAAGATACTTAATCCTTGGAAGGAAAGTTATGACCAACCTAGATAGCATATTCAAAAGCAGAGACATTACTTTGCCAACAAAGGTCCGTCTAGTCAAGGCTATGTTTTTTCCAGTGGTCATGTATGGATGTGAGAGTTGGACTGTGAAGAAGGCTGAGTGCCGAACTTTTGAACTATGGTGTTGGAGAAGACTCTTGAGAGTCCCTTGGACTGCAAGGCGATCCAACCAGTTCATCCTAAAGATCAGTCCTGGGTATTCACTGGAAGGACTGATGTTGAAGCTGAAACTCCAATACTTTGGCCACCTGATGCAAAGAGCTGTCTCATTTGAAAAGACCCTGATGCTGGGAGGGATTGGAGGCAGGAGGAGAAGGGAATGACACAGGATGAGACGGCTGGATGGCATCCCCGACTCAATGGACATGGGTTTGGGTGAACTCAGGGAGTTGGTGATGGACAGGGAGGCGTGGCATGCTGTGATTCATGGGATTGCAAAGAGTTGGACATGACTGAGCAAGTGAACTGAATTTGGCAAAGAAGGAAGGAAAACTGGAATTTGGCGGGAACATGTTGGGGAAAGTTTCTCAAAGAAGTGACAGTTAAGCTAAAATCTACCCACGATGACTAGGAGATGATCTGGATAATGAGAAGATTGTCCTCAGCAGAATAAACTGCATGGGTGACTGTTTAGGAGCATCTCAGTGGCATCAGGACAAGATACTAGCCTAGATCCCATTTGGCTACCTTACCCAAAATGGGCAAAATAACACTTCTTACTAGGATTTGCAAAATTCAGACTTAAATTGAAGAATATAGAGAAAACCACTAGGCAATCTAGGTATGACCTAAATCAAATCCCATATGGTTATACAGTGGAAGTGACCAATCAGTTCAGTCCAGTTCAGTTGCTCAGTTGTGTCCAAGTCTTTATGACCCCATGGACCACAGCATGCCAGGCCTCCCTGTCCATCACCAACTCGTGGAGTTTACCCAAATTCATGTCCATTGAGTCAGTGATGCCATCCAACCATCTCATCCTCTGTCATCCCCTTCTTCTCCTGCCCTCAATCTTTCCCAGCATCTGGGTCTTTTCAAATGAGTCAGCTCTTTGCATCAGGTGGCCAAAGTATTGGAGTTTCAGCATCAACATCAGTCCTTCCAATGAGCACTCAGGACTGATCTCCTTTAGGATGAACTGGTAGGATCTCCTTGCAGCCCAAGAGACTCTCAAGACCTAAATCAAATCCCATATGATTATACAGTGGAAATAACAAATAGATTCAAGGAATTAGATATTTTAGAGTGCCTAAAGAACTACTGACAGAAGTTCCTAACATTTTACATGAGGCAGAGATCAAGAACATCTCCAAGAAAAAGAACTGCAAAAAGGCAAAATGGTTGTGTGAGGAGAACTTACAAATAGATGAGAAAAGAGAAGCAAAAGGCAAAGGGGAAAAGCAAAGATATACCCGTCTGAATGTAGAGTTCCAAAGAATAGCAAGGAGAGATAAGAAAGCCTTTTTGAACAATGCAAAGAAATAGAGGAAAATAGTAGAATGAGAATGACTGGCAATCTCTTCAAGAAAATTAGAGATACCAATGGAACATTTCATGCAAAGATAGGCACAGTAAAGGACAGAAACGGTATGGACCTAACAGAAGCAGAAGATATTAAAAAGAGGTGGCAAAAACACACAGAAGAACTACACAAAAAAAGATCTTAATGACCCAGATAACCACGATGGTTTCATCACTCACCTCGAGCCAGACATCCTGGAATGTGAAATCAAGTGGGCCTTAGGAAGAATCACTATGAACAAAGCTAGTTGAGGTGATAGAATTCTAGCTGAGGTATTTCAAATCCTAAAAGATGATGCTGTGAAAGTGTTGCACTCAATATGCCAGCAATTTTGGAAAATTCAGCAGTAGCCACAGGACTGGAAAATGTCAGTTTTCATTTCAGTCCCAAAGAAGGCCAATGCCAAAGAATGTTCAAACTGCCGTGCAGTTGGACTCATTTCACATGCTAGCAGGGTGATGCTCAGAGTCCTTCAGGCTGGGCTTCAAGCAGTATATGAACTGAAAACTTCCAGATATACAAGCTGGATTTAGAAAAGGTAGAGGAATCAGGGATCAAATTGCCAACATCCATTGCATTATAGAAAAAGCTGCAGGATTCCAGAAAAACATCTACTTCTTCATTGACTATACTAAAGATTTTGATTGTGTGGATCACAACAAAATGTGGAAATTTCTTAAAGAAAGGGAATACCAGACCATCTCACCTGCCTCCTGTGAAGCCTGTGCAGGTAAGGAAGAAGCAGTTGGAGCCAAACATGGAACAATGGACTGGTTCAGAATTGGGAATGGCATGTGTGAGGACTGTGTATTGTCACCCTGCTTATTTGACTTATATGCAGAATACATCGTGCGAACTGCCAGGCTGGATGAATCACAAGCTGAAATCAAGATTGCCAGAAGAAATGTCAGTTACCTCGGATATGCACATGACACCACCCTTATGGCAGAAAGAGGAAATAGTCTCTTGATGAGGTGAAGGAGCTGGCTTAAAACTCAACATCTAAAAATGTGAGATCACAGCATCAGGCCCCATCACTTCATGGCAAATAGATGAGAAAACAATGAAAACAGTGACAGACTTTTTTATTTTCTTGGGCTCCAAAATCACTGTGGATGGTGACTACAGCCATGAAATTAAAAAATGCTTGCTCCTTGGAAGAAACGCAATGACAAACCTAGACTGCATATTAAAAAGCACAGACATTACTTTGCTGACAAAGCTCCAAATAGTCAAAGCTATCGTTTTTCCAGTAGTCCTGTATGAATGTGAGAGCTGGACAGTAAAAAAAAAGCTGAGTGACAAAGATTGATGCCTTTGAACTGTGGTGCTGGAGAAGACTCCTGAGGGTTCCTTGGACAGCAGGGAGATCAAACCAGTCAATCCTGAAGAAAATCAATCCTCACTTTTCACTGGAAGGACTGATGCTAAAGCCGAAGCTCCATTACTTTGGCCTCCAGTGCAGTGAGCCGACTTACAGAGCCTAGAGGGACACATAAGAAATGGTCCTTATCCTTGAGGAGAAACAAACTTTGTCAACAGAGGCAGTCTGGGCTTAAGTTGATGGTATGAGAGTTGCAGCTGTTAATAATCAAGCATGAACAGGACACAATGTGATCTTTAAAGACAAGTAGTCTTAATTCTGGGGCTTCCCAGGTGACTCAGTGGTAAAGAATCTGCCTGTCAATGCAAGAGATGCAGGAGAAGCTGGTTTGATCCCTGGGTTGGAAGATCCCCTGGAGGAGGAAATGGCAACCCATTCCAGTATTCTTTCCTGGAAAATCCCATGGACAGAGGAGGCTGGAGTTGCTAAGAGTCAGACATGACTGAGCATGGTTACAGTTGTAATTCTAAGGAGAAAGGACAAGAAGGCAGTAGGTAAGAGGGTCAAGGGACAGCAAGAAGTCAAAAAGAGGTATGTTTGGTAAACTCTGCATGAGCAGTTAACCAACAAAGGCTGCATGTACTTATTTTATTTAATGTTGTTAACTTTCATGTTTCATTAGTTTTGTGTGGGAGCACATTATTCATCCAACTAATTTCTCTTAAATGTTCTGATGAATGAATGCTAGTTAATGATGGTGCCAGAAACGGGAAGGCTTCTATCTAGAAGTCATTTAGCTCAGCAGCAGACATCACACTGAGCCATGTTTAGAGACACACAGGATGCAGTGGGGTACCTTTGGGAGCATCCAGCTTGGGAACAATTCAATAAATGCCTCCTAGGAAAAATCAACCAAATTGAATGGCCTCTGCAAAGAGGTCTTAGTGATTCTGAGTATGACTGAGAGTGAGAAAAGATAACGGGTTGGGAGACCAATTATTAAACCACCTTAAAAGTCTAAGAAGAAAATTCTAAAAGTTTAGAGTGAGGGCAAATGAGATATAAAAGAATGAATGAAGAAAAAAAAATACTGCAGAGTTTGACTGGATAAAGTGGGGAGAATAAGAGAGAAAGAACTAGCACGAAGAAGATATTTGTAAGGGGTACTTAGAAGCTGATGGTGGCTAAGGGCTATATAACTTTGCTGAGTTAAGACAGAACAGGATGACATGCTCCCAGGAGGTGATCTCAGATAGAAAATAAGGATCAATTGGTATTTTTCCTAAAAAGAAGAGTTGAGGGGATTGCAATAAGATATAGCAATAAAAGACTGAAGAGATCTTTAGAAGAAGACTGTATTTTTGGTGTCAGCATCAAGAATTCTTCTTGATTCTTCAGAATGATGCAGAGAGCCAGGTGAGCAGCTTTGGAGTAGGGTTGCTGATATAAGGCATTTCCTTCCCCACCATTTCACACTCAGCCCTGTGATACAGTCCTGTGGCAACAGGAAACTGACTACCCAGAGCATCTCAACACTTTCTTTGTGTCCAGACAGAGGAGAAGGGAGGACGAGCGTGGGCAGACTAGCTTCAGAATGCCGGACTCTATTCCTCCCATGTCAGCCTGACTTTCTTCTGAAAGAGAAAGACTTGGTAAACAGAGACTCTAGCATTCAAAGAAAATTAAACACAATGAACTATAGGCACTTTTCTAGACACAAATCTACCTTAAGACTCTGGGACTATTTTTTAATCTGAAATAACCTTCCTCTCTTCTTCATTGATGAAATTCTTCTGGGTCTTCAGAATCCATCAGGAATACCATCCCCTCTAAGAATATTTTCTGACTACCTTGTACCCTAAGCATGGATTGAGTTAGATACTGTGGCAGATGACATTTTCCAAAGATGCCTGCACTGATATATATCCCACTGCACACGCCCTTCCTTATATCATGACACTGACATTTCTCCAAAGAGAGGTGGGAAATTGGTTCCCCTACACTGACCTAAGTAGACCTTTGTTATGTCTCAGAAAAACATTGTGATGGAAGTACATGGCAGGTGAAACTAGGTCATAAAAGGCATGTGGCTTCTGCCTGGCTCTCTCTTGGCATAATTGCCTTAGGAACCCAGATGCCATGTTTTGAAGAAGCTCAGACTGTATGAAGAGACCATATGTTCTGAGCCAGAGCCCCAGCTCGGCCCCCAGCCAACATATCCCACATATGAGTGAATGAACCTTCAAGTGATTTCAGCCCTTAGCCTTCAAATTTTCTACTAAAGACTTCAGACATTGTAGAGTAGGGACAAACTCTCCCTGAGGTGCCCTGCCTTAATCCTTTACCAACAGAAAAGGTGAGAGATAATAAATAATTTTTGTTACCTTATGCCATCTTTCACGACTCTACAGTACTCATTTCAATGAAATCATTGGTCTTATCACACTATATTATAATCTGGTTACTTTATCAATCACAAGATTGGGAAATCTCAAATGACTGGAACCATGTCTTTTTACTTGTATGTCTCCAAGACCTAGAACAGGGCAATAAATATTTGTTGGGCAGATGAATTTTCACAGGACCCATCTTATTTTGCTCTATCCACCCCTGAAACCTACCTAGGACCACTGATAGTATGAGGATGAAACTTGATTAAGTATTAGCTATGGCCAGGATAGGAGCTTAGCTGTCTTGTGGAATAATTAAAGACACTCATATTCTGTGACTGACAGCTTGGGGAAGGTAGGTGGGTTTGCCAATTATTAAACTTGTCTCTCAGTTTCACTCACCCTTCTATATTTCTTTGTGATGTCAAAGCTGAGAACTCTGAAAACCACTGTCTGCTTTGGCAACCAGACCCCTGTTAGTGCCAAGCAGGGTCCCTTAGAGGTGATGATAAGAATGGAGAAGTGGATGGGGCTGGCTCCCACACCCCAGGAGCATCAGCAATCTTCCCCCACCAACAAAGGCATTTCTCACTCCAACAAAGGCACTTCCCTTGGCAGCTGTTGAATCTACTTTAAGTTTCTCTAACACTCACAGAACCAGCTTATCACACCCTTCAGGAACATGGCACCATCTCTTCCTCAGGTGCCTGGGTTTTAGCCCATTTTTCCTCCTTGTTCTTCCAGCTCTAAGGGCTAAGGCTGCTTCCTTCAGTTTCTATTATTTGGATACCATATTGTCTCCTATTTGCTCTTTCACATATTCAATTCCTACTAACCCTACTTATGAAAAATTTAACCAGGGAGGTGAAAGATCTATAAATTAAATACCATAAAACAGAACAGATGGCAGAGGGGTAAGTGAATTTGGGTTACATCTCTCTCTACGGATACATGAGGAATACACCTTTAGACACAGAATTGCTTGCAGAACACCAGCTGAGAGTGGACAGGAGTACCTGACCAGCAGAAAAGAATATACATACAGAACCACACAAAAGTTGGTAGGATGAAGGAACTAGGGGGAAATACAAGAGTATCAGTAGGACTGGACTTGCCCCCGGCGGGTGGGGTAACTGAAGCAGGGGTCAGTCCCCACATCGGGGCAATTGTCTGGGTCAAAGGAGAAACAGTTAAGGCTGAGAGTGAAACAGCTAATCTGTGGCAACCTAAATGGCATGAGAATCAGTCCTTGCCACAGCCATATATACCCCAGATAGGGGCACAGGTCCCCTAGAAGGTGTAGTGGCTGGGAGCTGGAGCTAGGGATTGTGGAGCAATCCCTGGGCAAGGGCTGCTGTTGACTTTGGAGAGACAGACCAAGGAGATATGAAGGAGGACACCATGGTGGGAAATGCCTGTGGAGAAAAGTCAGGAAGCCATAGAAGCAAGGCAATAATGCCAAGTCATGCATGGGGGGTGGAGGCATCACCATAGCCTCTCTCTGCCCACACACCAGCATTGGCAGCTGAACAACAGAGAGGCTGGCCCATCAAGCACTGAACTCCAGTAGGACCCCATCCAGTGTGCTCCTTTAAGTGGGTGATGCACCAACTACAGAATAGGACCTCATCCAGAGTGCTCCTTTAAGTGCCTGACACACTGATCTACAGAGTGGTACTCCAGCCAGGGGCCCCTTATGTGCCTGATGCACCGAACAACAGAGAAGAACCCCAGGCAAGGGAGCCCTCTAAGTGCCTGAATGGGTGGAGGTACAGGAAAAGACTAGCCAAAGAGGCCTCCTGACCAGCTATCAGAGGCTCATAAAAAGAACTTGGTAGGGCCACAACTCTTGCAGCTGAGGCAGTCCGTGTCCCTGCACACTTGGCACCACCAGGGTCCCCCTGACCCAAGCAGCTACGCCACTTTCATGCTCAACCCTCACTGGGGCAGAGCTGCCACAGGCAAAAACATGTCTTGCATCTGTGCATGTGGAATCGCTTCTGTCATGTCCAACTCTTTGCAACCCTGTGGACCATGGCCTTCCAGGCTTCTCTGTTAGTGGGGTTCTCTAGGCAGGAATACTAGAGTGTATTGGCCAATACTGATTGCCATACCCTTCTGGAGCACTGTATCTCCTGCTGCTTTGGCTGCCAACTCTCCTGAGTACCTGGTGCTTCCAGAACCCCTGAGACCCAAGAAGCTGCACTACCTCCACACGTGGCCCTTACTGGGACAGACCCAAGTCCTCCAGAGCAGCTAAAACCACAATTGAAATGCAGGGTCAGTGTGGCTAAGGAAGAAGACCAAAAACCCTCCCACAAGCTCTACAAGCTGCAGATTAAATCCACACGGTCAACTAGGCAGACTCTGTGTCTATGGACTATATAAAATGACATTGAGAGCTCCCACAAAAGAAACTGCACTAGTTCTGATAGCTGTGGACATTGGAGGCAAGAACACACAGGACTGGAGACAGATTAGAGACTCAGTTGCCCCCACAGCAGGTCCAGAGACCAGCACAGAGTTGGAAGGCACACTGGAGGGGTGAGGTCGACTATGACTCCCAGTGAGGGTAAGGATTCTGACAGCAGTGACTCAAAAACATTTATTATTCTTATGTTTTGACTTGTTCTGTAGATTCTTTGGGATTTTTTTTTTCTTTTCTTTTTTTCCCTTTGTCTCCCCCTCCCACTGCTGTTGTAATTGTTGATTTTATTGGCACTATGAAATCTAAATAAGATTTTGAGTTTTTTTTTTTTTTCAATCACTTTTTGCTATTATAAACCTCTGCCTCTACATTGGTCTTCTGCAGTTCTGTTACATTTTCCTCTTTCTTCCTCTTCTTCTTTTTCTCTTTTTAAATTTCAGTTTAAAAAATTTTTTAACTATTATTATTTTTCTACATTTATTCCTTTGCTTTTCCTACAGTTCTTTTCCCACTGCAGTTAATCTTTAATGTATACAAGTCTTCTTTATCTACCATTATTTAACTTGGCATATCTATTCTTTCTTTCCTTTCCTCTCACCATATTTGTTAGTTTTATTTTCATTGCTTTATTCCCCACTTGACACCTTGCTTTAGTTTTGTTTTCCAGTTTAGTTTTGTTCTTCAGTTCAGTTCAGTCAATCAGTCGTGTCCGACTCTTTGCAACCCCATGAATCACAGCACACCAGGCCTCCCTGTCCATCACTAACACCCGGAGTTCACTGAAATTCATGTGCATAGAGTCAGTGATGCCATCCAGCCATCTCATCCTCTGTCGTCCCCTTCTCCTCCTGCCCCCAATCCCTCCCAGTATCAGGGTCTTTTCCAATGAGTCAACTCTTTGCATGAGGTGGCCAAAATATTGGAGTTTCAGCTTCAGTGTCAGTCCCTCCAATGAATACCCAGGACTGATCTCCTTTAGGATGGACTGGTTGGATCGCCTTGCAGTCCAAGGGACTCTCAAGAGTCTTCTCCAACACCACAGTTCAAAAACATCAATTCTTCGGTG
>NW_011494609.1:13526845-13535534 GCF_000754665.1 Bison bison bison
GAGCCCAGAAAAATAAAGTTTGCCACAGTTTCCACTGTTTCCCCATCTATTCGCCATGAAGTGATGGGACCAGATGCCATGATCTTCGTTTTCTCAATGTTGAGCTTTAAGCCAACTTTTTCACTCACCAGGGATCGAATTGATACAGCTGCTATCAAAGAGACTATGGAGATTCTTTAAAAAAAAAAAAAAAAAACTAGGAATAAATCCACCATATGACCCAGCAATCTCACTCCTCAGCACATACCCTGAGGAAACCAAAATTGAAAAAGACACATGTATCCTACTGTTCACTGAAGCACTATTTACAATAGCTGGAACATGGAAGCAACCTAGATGCTCATTAACAGATGAATGGTAAAGAAGTTGTGGTACATATACACATGGAATATTACTAAGCCATAAAAAGGAACACAATTGAGTCAGTTCTAATGAAATGGATGAACCTAGAGCCTATTATACAGAGTGAAATAAGTCACAAAAAGAAAGATAAATATTGTATACTAATGCATATATCCAGAATCTAGAAAGATGGTACTGAAGAATTTGTTTGCAGGGCAGCAATGGAGTATCAGCACATACAACAGACTTATGGACATGAAGAGAGGGAAAAGGGTGAGATATATGGAGAGAGTAACACAGAAACTTACATTACCATACGTTAAATAGATAGCCAATGGGAATTTGCTTTATGTCTCAGGAAATTCAAACAGGGGCTCTGTATCAACCTAGAGGGGTGGGATGGGGAGGGAAATGGGAGGGAGGTTCAAGAGGGAGGGGATATATGTATACCTATGGCTGATTCATGTTGAGTTGTGACAGAAACAACAAAATTCTGTAAAGCAATTATCCTTCAATTAAAAAGTAAATAAATTAAAAACAAACAAACAAAAACACTATAAGACATTTAAGAAAGAAATTGAGGAAGATATAAATAAATAGAAAAAAATCTCATGTTCATGTATTGGAAGAATTAATATCATTAAAATGCCCAAAGTATCCAAAACAATCTACATATTCAATGTAATGCCTATCAAAATCCCAATGGCATTTTTCACACACACACACACATCATAAATCTTGTGTGGAACCACAGAAGAGACTAAATAGCTAAAGTAATCTTGAGGAAGAACAACAAAGCTGGAGACATTACACTTCCTGACTTCAAACTCTGATACAAAACTATAATAGTGAAAACATCCTGGTACTGTCATAAAAAGAGATTCATAGCCCAAAGAACAGAATAGAGAGTACAAATGTAAAAACAAAACAAAAACACATGTATAAGGTTAACTATTTTTTTAACAAGCATGTCAAGAATACACAATGGAAAAAGGATAGTCTCTTCAATAAGATGACAAAACTGTATTTCCAGATGGAGGAAAATGATACTGTACTCTTGTCTCCCACCATACACAAAAATTAACTTGGATTGGATTGGTTAAAGACTTAAATATAACACTTGAAGTCATAAAGCTTCTGGAAGAAACATAGGGGGCAAGCATCTTTACTTTGGTCTTGATAATGATTTTTTTAGATTTGACATGAAAAGTGCAGGCAAAAAAAATAATAAAATAAAATAAACAAGTGAGACTATATAAAACTAAAAAGCTATGCAAAACAAAGGAATTATTCCACAAAATGAAAAGTCAACCTATGGAATTAGATAAAATATTTGCAAACCATATATTGGATGAAAGTGAAAGTGAAGTCACTCAGTTGTGTCCAACTCTTTGCAACCCCATGGACTGTAGCCTACCAGGCTCCTCCATCCATGGGATTTTCCAGACAAGAGTACTGGAGTGGGTTGCCCTTTCCTTCTCTAGGAGATCTTCCCAACCCAGGGTTTGAACCCAGGTATCCCACATTGTAGGCAGATGCTTTACCATCTGAGCCACCAGGGAAGCCCATATATGGGATAAGAGGTTAATATCCAAAATGTTTATATTAAGGAATTCATACAACTCAATAGCAAACAAAACAAATAACCTGATTTTTAAAAATGAGCAAAGAACCTGAACAGATATTTTTCCAAAGACATATTTGCCAACAGGTTTATAAAAAAATTCTTAATATAATCATCAGGAAAATGCAGATTCAAATCCACAATGAGACATCACCTCACACCTGTTAGAATGACTACTATCAAAAACACAGAAAATAGTAAGTGTTGGCAAGGATGTGGAGAAAAAAGAACCCTCATGCACTATTGGTGGGAATGTAAATTGGTACAGCCACTATGGAAAACAGTATGGTGGTTTCTCAAAAAATTAAAAATAGAACTACTATATACAGTCATGCAAGCCCACTTCTAGTATACATCCAGAAGAAATGAAGTCAGTATCTTGAAGAAATATCTGCACTCCTATTTTCACTGTAGCATTATTTACACTATACAAGACATGGAAGCAGCTTCAGTTCAGTTCAGTTCAGTCATTCAATTGTGTCCCACTCTTTACGACCCCATGAATTGCAGCACGCCAGGCCTCGCTGTCCATCACCAACTCCCAGAGTTCACTCAAACTCATGTCCAGCATTATTTACACTATACAAGACATGGAAGCAACTTAAGTATCTATAAATGAATGAATGGATAAAGAAGATTGGTGGTGAAGGTGGTGAAGTCACTCAGTTGTGTCTGACTCTTTGCGACCCCACAGACTTTAGCCTATCAGGCTCTTCCATCCATGGGATTTTCCAGGCAAGAATACTGGAGTGGGTTGCCATTTCCTTCTCCAGAGGATCTTCCCGACCCAGGGATTGAACCCAGGTCTCCTGCATTGTAGACAGATGCTTTACCATCTGAGCCACCAAGGAAGTCATGTGTAAGTGATAATACACATATATGAATACACACACACACACACACACACACAAACACACACATAATGGGCTTCTGTGGTGGCTCAGATCATAAAGAATCTGCCTTCAGGAGACTTTGGTTCGACACCTGGGTCGGGAAAATCCCCTGGAGAAGGGAATGGCCGTGCACTCCAGTATTCTTGCCTTGAGAATTCCATGGACAGAGGAGGTGGTGGGCTACAGTCCATGGGGTCACAAAGAGTCAGACATGAGTGAGCGACTAACAATACACATATATATGTGGATTCACACACACAATGGATTTATCAAGTCATAGAAAAGAAGGAAATCCTGTTATTATGGCAATATGGATAAGCCTGGGAGATATTATGCTAAGTGAAATAAGTCAGACACAGAAAAATAAATGCTGTATGATCTCACTTATATGTAGAATCTAAAAAAGTCAAACTCATAGAACCAATAGAATAGTAGAGGATAAGGAAATATGGACATGTTGGTCAACGGGTGCAAACTTTCAGTTATAAGATGAATAGTGTCCGGGGATCTAATGTACAGCATGGTGATCATAGTTAATAATACTTCACTGTATACTTGAAATTTGCTAAAAGAGCATATTTTAAAACATATTTTTAGTGTTCTCATCAAACACACACATTAAGGTCTACATGAGGTAATGGATGTGTTAGTTAACTTGATTGTGGTGATCATTTCACAATATATATGTATTAAATCATCATATTGCACAGCTTAAAATTACCTTGTAAAACATAAATATAGATGACTTTTATTTGTCAACCATACCTCAATAAGGCTAGAAAAGAATTTTATAAATTGAAACCACTTTGCCTCTTACCATAAAAAATTTCACTGAGTTTTTAAAAACTTTAAAACAGACTGTTGGATTTTTCTGGTTGGTATTTTCATTTTATTTTCTCACTAGTGCAGTTTAAAAAATAAATAATCCACTTTCCACAGACAAACAAGGTCCCATATTTACCTATAAAAGACAAAAGCAAATAATATTTATCTAGTGTACACAAAACCCCAACTACAACCAAATGGAAGGCAAGCCTTTCATTTTTTTTGTGAGAGCTGTTTATTGCTTTGAGATGTCTTTCCCCCTTTTCACAGAGATTGTGTCTGTGTGTGTTTTATCATCAATTTTACTAAAGGTTAATCTGTGTGGTAGGTGACAGAAGGTGACAGAGTCTAATGAACCACGTGTGGCACATCACTAATCAGAAGGAACAGCTTGGGACAACCTGGCAAGTACTCGTTAAATCAAAATCTGAGTACCAGGTATAAAGTACACAAGCATCAGCAAAGGACATTATCTATCTTTTTAAAAGCCATTCTAGAGCTATATTTTTCAAGGCTAAAGAGGAGTTGATTGTATCATACTGTTTGTGCCTTCTCTTTTCTTATAATCGACAGTAGATCGTGTATTTTGTTTCCTTGACACCAAACCCACACCTCTCTCTCTTGCCTTTTGCTTTTAGGGCTACAAAGTAAACCACTAATCTCCCAGCTTGCCTTGCTTCTAGTAGTAACCAGTGACATCGTTACCATCAAGTGATCCCTAATATGCAAGCAGATCAGAGTTCTAGGGACAAAACTATGCCTACCAGAAAAGGGTTTTAAACTGGATGGCATAGCCTTCTGCCTACCACCATTTTTCCTGAATGGTAAGGAATGTTGGCATCATATTTGGCAATTCAACAACTGACTTGTGTCTAAGAGGCAACAGCTATAGGGAAGAAAATGCAATAATTTAACTAAGAGTAGCACAAAGAAAATGCAGAAAAATCTCAACTTCTGACAGTAACTGACCCAACACAAATAACTTCTTCTTTTATGAGAAAAATGAACCCCTATTTCTTCAAAACCCTCTAGCCTCCTTTTATCAAAACAGAAAGTATTTTTAGCTGGTACAGAGATGTAATGTAGTTTACTATAAAGCCTAATGATGTAATATGGATGATGATAACAATTATGAGTCACAAATAGCATCTTATTTTTTTTTTTAGGAATAGCATTGTAAATAGAAGGATATATCAATATTATAAATAGTAATCAATAATATAAACAATTTTAAGTGTGAAGTTCCACAATAAGAGTTATGGCAAAAATGACTGTGATAGCTAAGAAATACACTGTTTTATAACAATAACTACAATAATAACTACTGTGGGAGTGAATTAAAATAGGTTGAAAAGAGAGTGACTGTTGGAGTTGGAAACATATATGCCCAATAGAGATACAATTAAAAAAAAACTTTAAATAAAATATTTATGCCTAACAAATAAATGAAAGATTATCTTCTTATTCACCAGGAGCATGCAGATTAAAATCCCAATGGGCTAGGACTACACATTACCTAAATAGCTAAGCTTAAAAAGACAGGCAATAATATCAAAGGTTGAAGATGTGAAGCAATTAGAACTCCCAACACTACTCATGGGGATGACTTTTATGTAACCATTCTGAAAGACTGTTTGGAAATATCTACTAAAGCTCATCTTTTGCTCACATTAAGATCCAGCAGTCATGCTCCTAGGTGTTTATCCAAAACCAACACATCAATATACTCATTAAAAATCATCCCAAAGAATGTTCATAACAGAATTACTCCTTAGAGCCCTAAACTGGAAACAACTCAAATGTCTATTAACAGCTGAATGGATACATCAAGTAGGATATATCCATACAACAGAATGGTATACAACATCTCATAAATAATCTCAATGAAAGAAGGTCAACATTTAAGAGTACAAAGTGCATGCTCCATTTGTATAAAAGTCAAAGATCGGCAAAAGCTATCAATGCTGTTAGATGTCAGCACAATGTTTATTCCTGACACAGGTGGAGAAGTAGTAAATAGAAGAAGACACAAGAGGGGCTCTGTGGTTGTGCTGATGTTCTGTTTATTAATCTAGGTTCTACAATTGGATTAATTTCCTGAAAATACCTTGAGTTGAACACTAAAACTTATAAAATTAAAAGTTTACCTAAAATAATTATTGGAGTATGTTTCCACAAAGGCAAACTGACACAATTTCACATCAGTTATGTGATTAAAATAACAAAAAGGCATAAACTCAACTCATATGCTATCAAGAAATAAGATATTTCTATTAAGAACAAGCATGCTGGGCTTCCAGTTCAAGATGACGGAGTAGAAGGACATCTGCTTATATCCTCCTGTGAGAGCACCAAAATTGCAACTAGCTACTGAACAACCATTGACAGGAGGACACTGGAATCCACCAAAAAAAGATACCCCACATCCAAAGACAAAGAAGCCACAGTGAGATGGTAGGTGGGGCATAATCACGATCAAATTAAATCCCATAACCACCAGGTGGGTGACCCACAGACTCAAGAACAATAATACCAAACAAGTTCTTGCTTATGAAGGTTCTGAATCCCAAGTCAGGCTTCCCAGCCTGGGGATCTGACAAAGGGACTGGAAATACCCAGGGAATCTGGCCTTGAGAGTCAGCAGATTTGTTTAATGGCCTTCCAGAGGACTGAGGGAAACAGAGACTTCAGTCTTAGAGGGCACAAACAAAATTTTGTGCACACAGAGACCCAGAGGAGAGGACAGTGACATCACAGGAGACTGAACCAAAACTACCTGCTAGTGTTGGAGGGCCTCCTGTGAAGGTGTGGGAGGGCACGGCTCACCACAGGGATGGGGGGGGCCCATGGAGTTATCTTGGAGTTCACCATTATCCACACCATAGACTTCAGGGTTGAGTTGCCTCAGGGGAGTGCAACACCACCCATCAGCTGATAACTGGATTAAGTTTTACTAGCAAGGATCTGCCAACCAGAGCAAGACCTAGTTTTTCCCATTGCCAGTCCCTCCCATCAAGAAGCTTACACAAGCCTCTTAGTCTCATCCATCAGAAGCTACACAGAAGACCCAAGAAGAATCACAATCTCACAGAGGGTAAAACAAAAACCATATTACAGAAACCTAATCATGATGAAAAAGCAGAAAGTTATGTCCCAGAAGAAGGGACAAGATAAAACCCCAGAAAAACAACTAAAAGAAGTAGAGATAGGCAATCTTCCAGAAAAAGAACTCAGAATAATGATAGTGAAGATGATCCAGGATCTCAGGGAAAGAATGGAGGCAAAGACTGAGAACATGCAAGAAAAGTTTACCATTTACCAAAGACCTAGAATAACTAAAGAACAAACAAACAGAGATGAGTAATACACTGCTGCTGCTAAGTCACTTCAGTCGTGTCCGACTCTGTGCGACCCCATAGATGGCAGCCCACCAGGTCCCGCCATCCCTGGGATTCTCCAGGCAAGAACACTGGAGTGGGTTGCCATTTCCTCCTCCAATGCATGAAAGTGGAAAGTGAAAGTGAAGTCGCTCAATCGTGTCCAACTCTTAGCGACCCCATGGACTGCAGCCTACCAGGCTCCTCTGTCCATGGGATTTTCCAGGCAAGAGTACTGGAGTGGGGTGCCATTGCCTTCTCCAGAGTAATAGACTAGAAGGAATCAGTAGCAGAATAACTGAGGCAGAAGAATGAATAAACCTGGAGGACAGAATGGTGGAAATCACTGCCACAGTACAGAATATAGAAAAAAGAAAATAAAAGAAATGAAGACAGCCTAAGAGACCTCTGGACCAACATTAAACACAAACATTCACATTATAGGGGTTCCAGAAGGAGAAGACAGAGAAAAAGGACCTGAGAAAATATCTAAAGAGATGATAGCTGAAAAATTCCCTAACATGGGAAAGGAAATAATCAACCAGGTCCAAGAAAGAGAGAGCCCCAGGAAGGATAAACCCAAGGAAGAACACACAAAGACACATAGTAATCACACTGACAAAAATTAAAGATAGAAATAAAATATTAAAAGCAACCAGGGAAAAGTGACAAATAACATACAACGGAACTCCCATCAGTCTATCAGCTGATTTCTCTATAGAAACTCTACAAGCCAGAAGGGAATGACATGATGTATTTAAAGTGATGAAAGAGAAGAACCTACAACCAAGAATACTCTACCCAGCAAGACTCTCCTTCAGCTTTGATAGAGAAATCAAAAGCTTTCCAACAAAAGTTAAGAGAATTCAGCAACACCAAAGCAGCTTTAAAACAAATGCTAAAGGAACTCCTCTAGGCAGGAAACACAAGAGAAGGGAAAGCCCTACAGAAAATAAACCCCAAACAATTAAGAAGATGGTAATAGGATCATACATATTGATAACTGCCTTAAATGTAAAAAGAATAAATGCAACAACCAAAAGACATAGACTGAGTGGATGAAAACATGCATGTATGCACTTCCACTTACCACATTACTCTGCTTGACCTCCCTAAATTGTAATTATTTTATATTGTTAAGTTAATCATGTTCCCATTATGGTTTGCAATTATAATTATCTTTTATTTTTTTGTCTGGCTATTGATTGTGACAACTGATAAACATCTTTTACTATTGTGATCATGTAACTGTTACTTAATACCATTGTATCATGATCAGTCAACAGAAAAATAACAGAACTCTATATCACCAAAACTAGAATCTAATAGAAAGACCTGTAATCAGTTTTTAAAATCCAGATGCATATCAGAATTATCTCAATTTTTTTTTGAAAAATACAAATGCTCAGGTATTGCTTTTTTTCTCCAGAGCTCCATATATGTTTCTAATAAGCACTCATGTTTAAAAACTACTGGACCATACGTTGATCTTTTTCTTTCATCTAGTTTGTTTTCACTTTTTCTACTTCATATTCAGTGCTCCCATTTCATTAGTTTATGTTCTCCAATTTATCCATCTCTCTCTCTTTTTTTTTTTTTTTTGTTTTTCTCAAGCCTTTATCAAGTGT
>NW_011494609.1:13535634-13535878 GCF_000754665.1 Bison bison bison
ATAGTGCAGGGAACTACAGTCAATATCTTGTAATAACCTATGATGGAAAAATAATTTCAAAAATAATATATGTGTATTTGTACAACTGAATCACCTTGCTGTGCACCTGAAACATAGTCAACTATACTTCAATAAAATATACATATATATGTATTTTTTTAAAAAAAAGAACAAACATGCTAAAACTAAAAGAGGTTCACTGATCTCTATAGAAGAATTTCTTTTTTTTTTTTTTTTTCTCTAT
>NW_011494609.1:13536077-13564262 GCF_000754665.1 Bison bison bison
ATTCATCTGCTGATGGACATCAGGTTGCTTCCATGTCTTGGCTATTATAAACAGTGCTGCGATGAACATTGGGGTACACGTGTCTCTTTCCCTTCTGGTTTCCTCAGTGTGTATGCCCAGCAGTGGGATTGCTGGATCATAAGGCAGTTCTATGATCAAATTCAGCAGTGATGAAACACCAACAATTTCTATAAGGAAGAAAAAACCTCACTCAATTATACATTCAAACATCTGTTTAGTGCCTGCTAGGTATCAGACACTATTTTAAGAGCTGGAGATTCAGTGATGAGTAAGATAGATGAAAATCTCACCCTTATGGATCTTATGTTGCATTTCACTAAGTTCCAGAAGAAAAAACATCTAAAAAAATTGTTTGTTTATCCTAGATAATTCCATTAAAAGTATAGCTGAGATTGCCTCCTACTGTTCACTTCTTTTTTTTTTTAACTTTTGCTTCTTTTTTTTTTTTTATTATTTTTTTTAATTTTATTTTTAAACTTTACAATATTGTATTGGTTTTGCCAAATATCGAAATGAATCCGCCACAGATACACCTGTGTTCCCCATCCTGAACCCTCCTCCCTCCTCCCTCCCCATACCATCCCTCTGGGTCTTCCCAGTGCACCAGCCCCAAGCATCCAGTATCGTGCATCGAACCTGGACTGGTGACTCATTCCGTATATGATATTATACGTATTTCAATGCCATTCTCCCAAATCATCCCACCCTCTCCCTCTCCCACAGAGTCCAAAAGACTGTTCTATACATCAGTGTCTCTTTTGCTGTCTTGTATACAGGGGTATTGTTACCATCTTTCTAAATTCCATATATATGAGTTAGTATACTGTGTTGGTGTTTTTCTTTCTGGCTTACTTCACTCTGTATAATAGGCTCCAGTTTCATCCACCTCATTAGAACTGATTCAAATGTATTCTTTTTAATGGCTGAGTAATACTCCATTGTGTATATGTACCACGGCTTTCTTACCCATTCATCTGCTGATTGACATCTAGGTTGCTTCCATGTCCTGGCTATTATAAACAGTGCTGCGATGAACATTGGGGTATATGTGTCTCTTTCCCTTCTGGTTTCCTCAGTGTGTATGCCCAGCAGTGGGATTGCTGGATCATAAGGCAGTTCTATTTCCAGCTTTTGAAGGAATCTCCACACTGTTCTCCATAATGGCTGTACTAGTTTGCATTCCCACCAACAGTGTAAGAGAGTTCCCTTTTCTCCACACCCTCTCCAGCATTTATTATTTGTAGACTTTTGGATCGCAGCCATTCTGACTGGCGTGAAATGGTACCTCATAGTGGTTTTGATTTGCATTTCTCTGATAATGAGTGATGTTGAGCATCTTTTCATGTGTTTGTTAGCCATCTGTATGTCTTCTTTGGAGAAATGTCTATTTAGTTCTTTGGCCCATTTTTTGATTGGGTCATTTATTTTTCTGGAATTGAGCTGTAGGAGTTGCTTGTATATTTTTGAGATTAGTTGTTTGTCAGTTGCTTCATTTGCTATTATTTTCTCCCATTCTGAAGGTTGTCTTTTCACCTTGCTAATAGTTTCCTTTGTTGTGCAAAAGCTTTTAAGTTTAATTAGGTCCCATTTGTTTATTTTTACTTTTATTTCCAGTATTCTGGGAGGTGGGTCATAGAGGATCCTGCTGTGATGTATGTCAGAGAGTGTTTTGCCTATGTTCTCCTCTAGGAGTTTTATAGTTTCTGGTCTTACGTTGAGATCTTTAATCCATTTTGAGTTTATTTTTGTGTATGGTGTTAGTAAGTGCTCTAGTTTAATTCTTTTACAAGTGGTTGACCAGTTTTCCCAGCACCACTTGTCAAAGAGATTGTCTTTAATCCATTGTATATTCTTGCCTCCTTCTTGACTCAGTTTCATTTGCTAATAAGGTCACTTAACTAGGGTTAACTATGAATTGGATCTAAATGTGTATAAGGGTGTGTGTGTCTTTGTAAAAAGCACAGACAGACTCAGAGGGTTTGAGTTTGTCAGTGAGCATAAACTACACAGAGCATGTGAGATTTTCCAAGAGACAACTTATAATATGATTAAGTAAAGTGAAGGAAGGGAGCGTGGAACACTCTAGGGAATCCATGAGTAAGGGTACATGTAACCAAGGCTGAAATCTTGTGACTAATAGGAATCTACTTCCATTAATGAGTCTTTCCTGAAACTTACCCATTGTTCCCCAAGATTTAAAAAAAGTTAGCTGTTTCATCTGACATTACCATATCCTGTCTCCTGTGGTATATTTATGGGAAAATCCTAGCTCATGGCTGCATCAAGGTTATTCTCTATTCAAAGTATTAAACCCTCAAAACTGGTCTTGGATCCCTCTTGGAAAATCCCTTCCTTCCTACACTGAGAGCTGTTAAACACCATCTGTGTTAATAAGATTCCGTGACTCAAAGCTGTGGACCTGCCAGGATGACTGTGGACTCCTTAAAAAGTCTTTAAAAATAGGAGAGATATTCTCTTATTGGAGTATAGCTTATGAAGAGCTCTAGCCAAGAAGATGGTCCTTTCACAAAGTCCTATCAAGAGACATTTATCAGAATTATCCAGGCTTGGTGATTGTAGAGGTTATTTGATGCTCCTGTTGAAGTCAATCTTTTGCACATAGCATAATTTTTCCCTTTTTAAGCAATGTTATCCCTTATTTTATTTACCTGGTAGACTCATCACCTAAGATTTAATTAAGTCACATCTTCTTAATAAAACCCTCCCTCATTCCTCTTCTCAATCTAGATTTGAATATACTTGCCTGTGACTCCTCCAAGCTTTGAAAGAATATTTTGGGTCACACATTTTCTTGTCCTTTAAGAACTATGAATTTTATGAAGACAGACCCATAATTGCCAATTTTCATATCCATTGGCAAGGAGGGTGCATGGCGCATGGCAGGTATTCATTAGCCATTTGTTGAATGAATGTCAGTGACCATATGGTGCTTATAAAATGGACCTTCTGGAAAATAATTTTCCCCCAAACATAACTAACTAGAGCTGGCTTAATAAATGTGATAGAAATTAAGCCCTCTATCTCATCTTCAAAAAAAAGTATCCTGCCCAGATATCTAATGAAAATTCATGTCCTATACGATGGACTGAGGATACTACTTAAAGAGATTTCTAGAGAAAAGATGAGCAGAAACTTGAATGTTTTCACAAGAGCTCCTGGGAATTTTCCCTCTAAACAGGGAGATAGAGAAAAAAAGGGAGTGAGTGATAATTGCTCAGTCATGTCTAACTCTTTGCGACCCTATTATGATCTGTAGCCTGTCAGGCTCCTCTGTCCATGGAATTCTCCAGGCAAGAATACTTGAGTGGGTTGCCATTTCCTTCTCCAGGAGATCTTCCTGACCCAGGTTTGAACACAGGTCTCCTACATTGCAGGCGGATTCTTTACCATCTGAGTCACCAGGGAAGCCTATTATTAAGAGACATTTCTAAGTATATAAGGGAGATTTAAATATATATATATATTTATGGGATTTTAAAATCTCATATATATATGATTTAAATATATATTTATATGTATATATTTTATATATTAAATATATATGTGTTTATATGTTATTTTAATATATTTATGGGAGATTTGGAGTTAAATTGAAGTCATATTAACTTACAGAATCTATATACATTGAATATCATAACTATCATTTTTTGGATAATAAGGACAGCTGAGAAGTAAAGGTCATTTTATTTGGTTTTAAGACTTGTTATGGTTTACATTTTGCTTAGTCAACAAGTTGGTCTATTGTTAAGAATATGATTTTTAAGTAGAACAGCTTAACATTTGAGTTTCACTCTGAGCCAGAGGAAAGCATCCCCTGACATCTCAGTGCTATCAACTTGACTTTAGTATTGCTAGCAGCTGGCCTGGCACTTAGAGCTAGGTTTCAGTGTCCTGTGAAACAAAACTCTTTCACAGAACACCAATATATCACAAGGCCATGATGGAGCAAGGCAAAAACTAGACTACTTCATTATCATGCTGGAGCCATACAAAAACACAAACCCTGTCCAAAGCTCAAAAATGACCAAACATCTCCCATCCTGGTTAAAAATGACTAACTGCTGCTTCTTTATCAGTTATAGCTTCAGCCTTGGTCTATTCTCCACAAATCACTGAATAATAGCCCAAGTTCTATAAGTCCTGCCTCAGAGTTCCCCAAGGACAGTGTTCTTGTGAGGCAAAAAGCAACAAGTCCAGCTTGTTCAACTATAGATGTCTTTCTGGTGGCTGGAGAATATTATTCCCATACATTTATCAGTTCACTAAAGTACAAACTAAGTTCTCCCAACTGCCAGCATTTACACCAAGACAAAGGTCCCCCAACCACCAGGCCATGGACTAGTGGCCTGTTAGGAACCAGGCCGTATAGCAGGAGGCATTTGTGAGCAGGGGGCATTTGTGAGTGAAGTTTTACCTGTATTTACAGTCACTCCCCATCACTCACAATACCACCCGAACTTTGCCTTCTGCCAGGTCACCTGTGGCAGTAGATCCTCATAGAAGCACGAACCCTAAAACCATCCCCTACTCCCCAGTCCATGGTAAAAAAAATGTATTCTGTGAAACCAATCCCTGGTGCCAAAAAGGCTGTGGAACATTGCACTAAGATATTAAAGTCTCTTGATTAAATTTTACAATTCTATCCTATTGTTATCATAATTTGTTGATATTCTGTCCCACCTCAGGTAAATAAAATATTTTAGGAAGCCATAGAGGAAATGATGCTGGGATAAATTATTTTAAGGAATTAGAATAAGAGAAGGAACAATCAGAGTTTCTATTTTCTTACTCCCTTAAATGAGAGAGGGAAATAGTTTTCTATAAAAGAAAGCTCGCTGGTGTAGTCATCACACTTTTTCTACAGAAGCAGTACATTTTACTAAGATCCTCAGCTCACCACCATAATTTCTACCAGCTTTCTTTGTACAAAGATTTCTCCATGGAGCTGTCATAATATTTTTCTTCCCACTGAGAATACCAGAGCACTTTTTCTTCCCAACTTCTTCTTGTGTTGTATAATGTGACAGGTTATTAAATCAATTTCTCTCCCTCTCTTTATATAAAGCACAGCATCAAGTACAGTGATCTTTCAGAATTAGAGATGACAACCTAGAGATACTGGATTCAGTCTCCAGCCCTAACATGCACACAAAACCCACATCTCTCTCATTCAGGCTCTCAGTCTCGCAAACCCACACTGTATGGTAATAAAAAGTAGTATCAACTAGTCATGTTTAATTATATTAGTGTTTTATTATATTAGGCATAGTATATTATTTTAATAATTAATATGTATTAATATAATGATACTTTCAGAAGGAGAAGGGCAGAAGTGTGACTAGAATCCCTTATGTGAGCTCAAGTCATGCCAAACCAAAGAAAGCCTCCCTCTGTGACTGGGGCAGGAGGGGGCAACAGGTCTGGGGAGACTATATATTAAATGCTAAATATTTAAAACATATTTTAAACAAAGAATTGCCTCCTTTTCATTTCAGAGTTTGCTGTAAGGAACATATGGATATGATCATTCTAGATAGGGAATTGGATAATTTTAAAGGCTTAATATGTGTATATGTCCTTTGATCCAGCACTTCCCCTAAGAAAACAATCTAAGTATTAACAGATTTATGTTTATAATGACACTGATAGCTGGCAGTTAAGTGCTAGGTACTGCTATGTATTAGTCCCCCAAAAACCTGACAATGTAGGTACTTTTATCGTCTCCACTATCAGTCCAGTTCAGTCGCTCAGTCGTGTCTGACTCTTTGCGACCCCATGGGCTGCAGCACGCCAGGCTTCCCTGTCCATCACCAACTCCTGGAGCTTGCTCAAACTCATGTCCATTGAGTTGGTGATGCCATTCTGCCATCTCAATCCTCTGTCGTCCCCTTCTCCTCCTGCCTTCAATATTTCCCAGCATCAGGGTCTCCACTATCTAGGTAAGAAAATGGGTCTAACTGATTTGGGTATGGGCTCAGAGGGTAAAGAAACTGCCTGAAATGCCAGAGACCTGGGTTGAATCCCTGGGTCAGAAAGATCCCTGGGTAAGATTTTACTGTAGATAAATAACAGAGCTGGGATTCGAATGTAGATGTTCATGACTCACACTGTAAATGCACCACTCTGCCTCTCACTACTAGAAACATGTTCATCATAGGATTATCTTCGTACTCCTCCTTCCCCCAGTATTGCCATCAGTGACCTAGGTGCTTTGGCCTCTGGAATCATGCTTGATTCCTCTCTTCTTCTCACACTCTACATCCAATCCATCAGCAAACTGTATATTCTATTTTTTAAATAGATATCATTTCCAACCACTTCTCATCTCCACGGTTACCAAACTATAATCTCTCTCCCTTAGACAAATGTAGTCTCTGTACACTGGTACAACAGTGTTATCTCTTAAAATCCCAATCACTTCCCTGCCCAAGTTTGGCCTTGGAGTGTAAAATGAAGCAGGGCAAAGGCTGACAAGGTTTTGCCCAGAGAACACACTGGTGATAGCAAACACCCTCTTCCAACAACACAAGACATGACTCTACACAGGGACATCACCAAATGATGAATAACAAAATCAGATTAATTATATTATTTGCAGCCAAAGATGGAGAATGTCTATACAGTCTGCAAAAACAAGACGGGGATCTGACTGTGTCTCAGATCATGAACTCCTTATTGCAAAATTCAGAACTTAAATTGAAGGAAGTAGGGAAAACCACTAGACCATTCAGGTATGACCTAAATCAAATCCCTTATGATTATACAGTAGAAGTGACAAATAGATTCAAGGGATTAGATCTGATAGACAGAGTGCCTGAAGAACTATGGACAGAGGTTAGTGACATTGAACAGGAGTAGGTGATCAAAGCCATCCCCAAGAAAAAGAAATGCCAAAAGGAAAAATGGTTGTCTTAGGATGCCTTACAAATAGCTGAGAAAAGAAGAGAAGTGAAAGGCAAAGTAGAAAAAGAAAGATATATCCATCTGAATGCAGGGTTAAAAAGAATAGCAAGTGGAGATAAGAAAGTCTTCCTAAGTGATCAATGCAAAGAAATAGAGGAAAACAATATAATGGAAAGACCTAGAGCTCTCTTCACAAATATTAGAGATACCAAGGGAACATTTCATGCAAAGATGTACTCAATAAAGGACAGAAATGTTATGGACCTAACAGAAGCAGAAGATATTAAGAAGAAGTGGCAAGAATACACAGAAGAACTGTACGAAAAAGACCTTAATGACCTGGATAACCATGATAGTGTGATCACTCATCTACAGACATTCTGGAATACAAAGTCAAGTAACATCGCTGCAAACAAAGCTAGTGGATGTGATGAAATTCCAGCTGATCTATTTCAAATCCTAAAAGATGATGCTGTGAAACTGCTGTACTCAAATGCCAGCAAATTTGAAAAACTCAGCAGTGGCCATAGGACTGGAAAAGGTCAATTTTCACTCCAATCCCAAAGAAAGGCAATGGCAAGGAATGTTTAAACTACTGCACAACTGCACTCATCTCACATGCTAGCAAAGTAATTCTCAAAATTCTCCAAGCTATGTTTCAACAGTATGTGTACCAAGAACTTCCAGATGTTCAAGTTGAATTTAGAAAAGGCAGAGGAACCAGAGATCAAACTACCAAACATCCTTGGATCATGGAAAAAGCAAGAGAGTTTCAGAAAAACATCTACTTCTTTCATTGACTATGCCAAAGCCTTTGACTGTGTGGACCACTACACACTGTGGAAAATTCAAAAAGAAATGGGAATACCAAACCACCTTACCTGCCTCCTGAGAAATCTGTATGCAGGTCAAAAAGTAACAGTTAGAACCAGGCATGGAACAATGGACTGGTTCCAAATTGGGAAAAAAGAGTATGGTAAAGCTGCATATGGTCATCCTGCTTATTTAACTTATGTGCAGAGGACATCATGGCAAATGCCAGGCTGGATGAAGCACAAGCTGGAATCAAGATAGCTGGGAGAAATATCAATAACCTCAAATATGAAGATGACACCACCCTTATGGCAGAAAGCAAAGAGGTACTAAAGAGCCTGTTGATGAAAGAGAAAGAGAAGAGTTAAAAACCCTGCTTAAAACTCAACATTCTAAAAACGAAGATCATGGCATCCAGTCCCATCATTTCATGGCAAATATATGGGGAAACAATGGAAACAGTGACAGACTTTATTTTCTTGGGCTCCAAAATCACTGTGGATAGTGACTACAGCCATGAAATTTAAAAGACGTTTGCTCCTTGCAACAAAAGCTATGACAAACCTAGACAGCATATTAAAAAGCTGAGACATTACTTTGCTAACAAAGGTCCATCTAGTCAAAGCTATGGTTTTTCCACTAGTCATGTATGGATATGAGAGTTGGACCGTAAAGAAAGCTGAGCGCTGAAGAATTGATGTTTTTGAACTGTGGTGTTGGAGAAAACTCTTGAGCATCCCTTGGACAGCAAACAGATCAAGCCAGTCAATCCTAAAGGTCATTAGTCCTGAATACCCATTGGAAGGACTGATGCTTAAGCTGAAGCTCCAATACTTTGACCACCTGATGCAAAGAGTCAACTCACTGGAAAAGACCCTGATGCTGGGAAATATTGCAGGCAGGAGGAGAAGGGGACAACAGAGGATGAGATGGTTGGATGGCTTCACCAACTCAATGGACATGAGTTTGAGCAAGCTCCAGGTGTTGGTGATGAACAGAGAAGCCTGGCATACTACAGTCCATGGGGTTGGAAAGAGTCGGAGATGATTGATCGACTGAACTGAACTGAACTCCCAGGCCCCAAGCCTTCCATGCCCTCCATGTTGGAATAAAAGTCAGGAACCCCCAGGATCCTTACTGTGGCCTGTAAGTCTCTATACGACCCAGCCCCTCACTTCCTCCCTACAACATTCCTCTCACCCCTGCCTTCCAACACCACTATTCTTTATCCATCCTGCCTCCCTGCTATTTCTTAGAAAGTGTAGCAAACATGTGTCACTGTATCATGGCCTCTGCTCATCCTTCTGTTAGAATACTCTTTACCCATGCACAATTTAATAGTCAGAGGAAGTCTTCCCTAACCATAATTTTTAAACTGATGCTCTCAGCATTCTTCACCCTCTTCCTTGCTTCATTTTGCTTCCCACTACGGCCACTACCTGACAACAGGTTATACATTCATTGTTTACTTTCTATTCTCTTCACCTGCACAAAACACTGGGGCTGTGTGTTACTCCCTGCTGTTCTTCTAGCCCATGGATAGCACAGTGTCTGACACATAGTAGGAATTCAATAAGTGTTTGCTAAATGAATACAAAATGAACCACTTTCATGTGCACCATGGTAGGTGAATCATGGCTGACCCATGGGATAAACTGTTCTCTTGCCAGTAAATCAGTGTGGAAAATATTTACTGGGATTGGAAAATGTAGTTGAGCAAATTTCAAGGCAGCAGGCAGGGAGTGGGCAAGAAAACAATGAAGTAGCAAATAGATGTAGGGAGTTGTGTTTGGGCTCAAGTGGCTCCCACAGCCATGGATGTACTGGGTTCTCAGAAAGGGCCAGGATTTGAATGATGAATACCAGTGGGAGAGGATTTATTATGCAACTAAAGGATCTCAAACTTTGAGTCAGAAGATTTTGGAGAGCAGGTACCATATAAATAGACTATATGATCTTGGAAATTTAATTATGGGATCTCTGAATCTCAGGTTCTCATCTCTAAACTGGCTGTAAAAATAACAGTACTGACTTTCAAAGATTGATATGGGGAATCTATTAAAAAATTGTGGAAGGGCTATGCCTTTATTTCTTCTTCTTTATATTTAGTGCAGTAATATTTATGCATTATTCTTTTTCCCAGTTTATTGTCACAGTGCTCTGATAGTTTCTGCTGTACAGCCATATGTTTATACATATTCCCTCCTTTCTGGGATTCTCACCCATCTAGGTCACCATAGAGTTCCCTGTGGTATACAACAGGATCTCACTAGTTACCTATCCCATGCATAGCAATGTATACATGTCAATCCAAATCTCCCAACTCATCCCACCCTTTTTCCTCCTTTGGTGACCATATGTTTGTTCTCTATGTCAGCATCTCTATTTCTTATACATTATTCTTAAAACTGGTGTCAAGAACCAGAAGAGGGACCTCAGCCTTCATTGTCCATGGTTTAACTGGATAGCAAACATGAAACACTTTACTTATTGTCCTGAGATCACCAAACATACAGGGCCACATGCAGACGCTCCAGTTGGAAGTCCTAGACTGAAGGGCCTTCAGGTGATTTGAACCCTAGCCCCAAGTCCTGCCATCCTCTCTAGTTTTCCCAGCTGAGGCCCTGGACCCTTGGGATCAGAGATAAGCCTGCACCACTGGGCCCTGTCTAAGGTCACAGAATCCATCAGATTAAAAAAATTGTAGTTTCAAGCTGTTAAACTTTAGGGTGATTATTATACAACAGAAGTAATTGGAACAAACTGGAACACAAAAGCTTCAAGAGAGGCAGACTTATATTGGTTCTCCTACCACAAATCCCAGCTCCTCAGAAGTTGTCTGAAAAGGCTAGAATTCAAAGTGAGTGTTTAAAAGGTACCAAATTTTCTTGCTTCCAACCTAAATGCCCATTGACAAATGAATGGGTAAAGAAGACATGGTATGTATATACAATGGAATATGACATTACAGAATATTATGTATGGAGTATTAGGGGGACACATGTATACCCACAGCTGATTTATGTTGATGTACGACAAAAACTACCACAATATTGTAAAATAATTAGCCTCCAATTAAAATAAATAAATTTTTTAAAAAGAAGATATTGTGTGTGTGTGTGTGTGTGTATATATATATATTCATATATATAATGGAATATTACTCAGCCATAAAAAATGATGCCATTTTCAGCAACATGGATGGATGCAGAGATTATCATACTAAGTAAGTCAGATAAAGACAGATATCATATGATTTCATTTATACTTGGAATCTAGAAAAAAATTGTACAAATGAACTTTGTACAAAACAGAAACAGATTCACAGACTTAGAGAATGAACTTACAGTTGTCAGGCAGAAGGATGGGGGGGAAGGGAGTTTGGAATTGACATATACACTGCTATATTTAAAATGGATAACCAACAAGGGCCTTCTGTATAGCACAGGGAACTCTGCAGCCTGGATGGGAGGGGACTTTGAGGGCAAATGGATACATGTATATGTATAGAAGTGTTAGTGGCTCAGTTGTGTCTGACTCTTTGTGACCCCATGGTCTGCAGCCACCAGGCTCCTCTGTCCATGGAATTCTCCAGTCAAGAATACTGGAGTGGGTTGCCATTTCCTTCTCCAGGGGATCTTCCTAATCTAGGGATTGAACCCAGGTCTCCTGCATTGTAGGCAGATTCTTCACAGTCTGAGCCACCAAGGAAGCTTGAGTCCCTTTGTTGTCCACCTGAAACTACCACAACATTGTTAATCAGTTATACAGGGCAGCAAAGGAGACACAGACATGAAGAACGGACTTTGGACTCAGTGGGAGAGGAGGGTGGGATGATTTGAGAGAATAGCATTGAAACATATACATTACCATATGTAAAACAGATAACCAGTGCAAGTTTGATGCATGAAGCAGGGCACCCAAAGCCAGTGCGCTGTGACAACCTAGAGGGATAGGGTGAAGAGGGAGGTGGGAGCGAGGTTCAGGATGTAGGGGACACATGTATATCTATGGCTGATTCATACTAATGTATAGCAAAACCCATCACAGTATTGTAAAGTAAATATCTTCCAATTTAAATACATAGATAAATTTCTAAAAATAAAATTAAAAGTTAAAAAATTTCTTATTTACATACACAGTTCTCAAATTGTAATCTTTTAATAAGAACTAGTCGTCACACTCAAGAAGAAACTATCTAAGACTGAATTCTCAAATTGGAAGAAGGTTTTGAAATATCAAGTATTTGAAAACAGACTAGCCAAGGCAGGCAGTTGAACATTTCTGAGCTTGAGTAGAGATAAAATATTTAATTAGCCTATAAACTGACCCTGAGAACATCTGGAGCTTCCTGAAGGGAGGATTTTCTTGTCACTTCTCTTCTAAGACTGCTGAACAGTGCTAGCTGACATTGGTACAGAAGCAAAGATGGAAAGGCAAGGTTATCAGAATGGCCTCTCTGATTCGCATCCACAGATTAGAGAACACAGACAAGTAAAAGGAAGTTGCTTCAAGACTATTCATCTTCTTTCAAGATGCAGGGATTGCAGGGGAGGAAGAGGCTTAGATAATTCCTTACCAGGAGAGCCAAAACAGATCAATCAAAGTGGTTAGTCAGAGGCTTGGGAGAAACTTAGAGACCTGTCAGACTTTTTGATTGAAAGTTCTCTTATTTTAACACAAAGAATGGAACCAAGAACACTTGGACGAGGCAGCCAACAAAAACTTATTGGTGGTGTTAAACACACCTCATGTAAGGTATTACCTGATAACATCTTCTACTTATGGAATCCTATGTAATATACTAATCATGTTAGTTTTGCACACATTATATTCTTTAAGCAAAGTAACATTTAACGTTTATGCCACAGGGACTCTGTTAAGCATCATTTCATTCTGTCCTTACATTAACAGTAAATTCATGGAGCAGGTTTTATTGTTACCTCCATGTTGTAGATGGAGAGAACGCAGGGCCAGGGAAGGTAAGGCTTCTATGTAAGTTTACATATGACCAAAATGGTCTAATTGCAGAGACTACAGTATCAGCACTATCAGTATCCTGTCAGCCAATATTTCAATCCTAATGACAACCATTTAGACATGAGGCGGTAGGAGAGGTTCAGAAGAGTTAGGAGGCATTCCAAGGTCACTCAAGCTTTGTGGGCACTGGAGATATGAAGGTTTGAGTTCAAGTCCTAATACCACTTCTAACTAGACTTGACGTGAGTGGCATTTTTTCACCTGTAAAATGGGTAATCAGTTCCTGTCTGCTAACATTGTTGTGAGAACTCTGTGAATATGCATGTAAAAATCCAGCACATGGCACGCAGCAGACACCCAATGACTGAGATGCATTATTCTCAGAGATGGGCAGTGAAGGGTCCTCGCAGCAGGGTCTGCAGTCAGACAGTCTGGATTCAATTTGTCACAGCTCCTCCACGTATAACTTGTGTGACCATTGAGCAAGTTGCTTAATTCTTCTATGCCTCTCTATAAAATAACTACACTTCATAGGACAATTTGTAGGGCTGTTTTGATATGTACATAGGATGACACATGTGAAGTACTTAAAAAGAGGGCCTTATACATTGCACAATAACTTTCAATATATTTAAGGTATCATCAGTAAAGCACCATTACAGTTAATAAAAAGATAAGATTGATTGAAATTACAAAGGCAAGGTAATTTTAAGATGATTATCATAGTAACTAGATAAATATTAAAATGAATACCCAGAAAAGGTGTTGAAAATATCTCCTTTGAAATGTTGCAGGTGGTTTGAGCTAGAGTCAGAGAGCTCTAAATCACAGATATCTTCTTTCCCTGCCCAGAATCACATTTTCAAACACTCAACATAGGAAATCAAGACACATTACAAAACCCATGGCAAGCAATGCTGAGTTTACCTTGCCAGTTGTTTGAGCTAAGGAGGCAGTGAAACCCATATCATGGTGCTTTCCTCTTTGCAGGAGGCCTGATATTATCCTTCCAGCTGATAAACTGCCTTCCAGGTCCCCGAGAGAATTAGTAGTAAAAAAAGTTTCAATTCAAATTGGTTTTTTTTCTCATTTGCAGCCTCAAATTTCCCATATTGTGTCATTCTGCTCTCAGATATCATAACATCGACAACTTGATTTCAATGATTAAAAAAACTACTTAGTCACATATTACACAATCCAGTAATCTTCCCTTTCATCCAAGAAGCATCATAATTGCAGTGAGCATCATGGCAATGCAGTCCCTGGTCACAGGGATGTAACCACCAGCGGCAGAAAGGAAATATTTTTTGCTTCTAATATTTCATTTTGTTTCCTTTCCTATTCAGTGCTCAGGGTAAGGTTTCTAATATCACCAAAATTAATTTCTTTTTTTTTTAAGAAAAGAAATTATTCTCCTTTAAGGACATGTTAAGGGGGAAGTGAAAAGCAACATCAAAGTTTTCCCAAATAGCAGTTTGATGTGAAACCACGGTGGAAACTTTGTGAACAACTGCAGAAAACTGTTGTTTTTTATCATCATCATCATCATCATGCTAGGTGTTACCTACTCAAATGCTGAGAGTCAGTGAAGTGTGAACAGAAAATCTTACAAGAAAGGAGCTTGTTTGTGATATCCAGAGGGAATGCTTTAATTGACTTAATTTTCATTTTTCAGCTCTTGTCTGAGTCCACAACTAAGAGGTTAGCCATGTTTCAGAGGCCCAGCCCAGCAGTTGCAGGAGTAAGGTCTGAACTCAAACACCTCCAGGGGGCCATTCAAGCCATCCCAGTGAGAGAAGAAGGCATCCTCCAAGTGAGCACAAGGACACACTCGGACTCTGGATAGGGGGCAGCTGCTGACCATAACTTCACAAGAATTAATGTTGCCAGTCTTCCTGACAAAAGGAACAAAAGATCTGGAATTTTATGAAAAATCTCCCGATCTTTAAATTTTGTCAACCAGTGCAAAACTTGTTAAAACACCATGAAGGTAAAACATGTCTGGAGATTAAATAGAGGTATTTAGCTTTAAATTCTCGACCTCTGGGAAAACAGAGAGAACATGGGTTTTAGAGTCAACCAGATTCCAGCTTTACCATTGACTAGCTTTGGAACCTGGTGATTTATTAATTCGGCCCAAGCCTCAGTTTTCTCACCTGGTTAATAAAGTCTACATTGCAGAGCACTTGTGAGGATTAGAAGGAAACCACGTAAAATGATGAATACATGGCTGGTATTAACAATTAGAGACGATTACTTTATTTTGTTACACCTAAATGTTCACATTGCCTGACACATTTTCATAAAATTCTAGCACTTTGGAGCAATAGAAAATTGAAAATCTCCAATATAGGTGAAACTACTATCTTGGACTATCTCCTGGTTCAACACACAAAAGGATGCTGCCTTACCCTTTACCCAAGCATGAAAGAAATGTGTTCCACAAGTTCCACTCCTCCATGAGCCCTCCAGTCAAGAAAGAACCTCTGAAAACAGTTCACAGCCTACATATCTGGGAGTGGGTAAGCCCACCACCATGAGCCCATATTTCTCCTGGTGCCGCCAGTAGGGATGCTGGGTCATGTGGCATATAGACCCTACATCTGGGTAGGTGGGGAGTGGTGAGAGAAGATGGGAAATAGTGGAGGGATGGAGGAATGATTGATTTTTAGTTCTACCTCAAACAAAGGTAGTCTAGGGACCCTTGAAATAGACTATCCTCCACACATTCAAGGAAAGGAAGGGGTTTAAGTTAGGACCTTGTTTTAAGCCCCCTTTGTCAAGTTCACATGACCATCTAAGTCTCCAAGGCCTCTGTCTCTGAGATGGGCTTTGTTCTACTGGAGCCTGAAGTCATCGAGGACACAAACCATGTCTTTTTCATAGTACTCAGTTCATGCTAGGGTTAATTTCAATGTCTGTGTCACCTTTTTACAGGGATATTATGAGAAATAAATGAAGTAATATAATTAGATGGGTTTTCTGAACGTAAAGTATTATATGGATACTTTATCATTACAAACAATAGTAATCTTGCATTAATATCCACTGATAATGTATTGAATATAACCACATTGATTATTAACAATTATTACCAACAATCTACCAAAGCATGTGATTCATCATAACATGTTTTCATATGGAATTTATCCAAGGGTAATTCATCTTCAGAATTATTTAGAGCTTCCTATGAAGAAATTAAATGGAAAATGGAATTAGAGGTGATGGAACAACATTCTAGTAGTGTGGGGAATTATTCGGCTTTTTCCAATGAGGACAAGTACTATGCTATTTACAAAATCTCTGCCAAGGGCCAAGGTAGCAGGAGTATAGCTCTGCTTCATGGAGAACATCCAGCACATCCAGTGAACAGAGGATATGCTCCTGGAAACTGAATAAAAGTCTCCAGTTCACAAGGGCTCTTGCCTTTCAAATCCCTGAGAAGTGTCAATTTATTCTATTTACATAAGAAGCTTCATTTCAGGGAGTTAGTGAATATCAGCACTCACTAGAAGACAGAGGGAAATATTTCCATTCTTCATTGGAAGACGAAATGTGTTCTAAATTATCCTCATCACACTGAACTGTACCATTTACTGTCACAAATACATGTCGAGAAGCAGGGGTGATTTTTAAAATGGATATGAATTAAATTAGGGAAATTAAATGACAGATCTGAAATTCTCCATTGGGAATACATTTCCAAGCTACAAGTTTTCCTTTCCTTCCTTTTTGAGAGTTACAGTCATGTTCATTAAAGATTTACCAGAAGTTTTACCATCTCGTGTTTATACTCTGAGAAGAAACAAAAAGCATCCTTTCCAGCTCCTCAGCCCTCAGACATACACTCCAAACCCTGCTGGTCTGCAAAGAGTGACAATCTGTTCTACATTTCAGAAAAACTGATTCCCAATATTTCAAAGACACAATTTATCCTCAACTATTTTTTGAAGCATAATTGATGTACAATATTATATTAGTTTTAGGTTTACAGAAAAGTGATTCAGTAGTTTCATAGATTATATTCTATTTAAAGTTACTACAAAATAATGGCTATAACTCCTTGTACTGTACAATATATCCTTCATGGATAAAATGATGTGGTGTATATATATACAATGAAATATTACTCCTCTCCCCCCAAAATTGAAATCTTGCCATTTACAATAACATGGATGGACCTAGAGAGTATTATGCTTAGCAAAGTAAGTCAGAGGAAGACAAATACTGTATGTTATCACTTACAGGTGGAATCTAAAAAATAAAACAAAGGAATGTATATAGCAAAACAGAAACAGACTCACAGATACAGAGAATAAACTAGTGGTTACATGCAGGGAGATGGAAGTGGGGAAGGGTAATATAGGGGAGGGAGTTTAAGAGACGCAAACTACTATGTAATCTTATTGACTCAATACCATTAACAGAGGATGAGATGATTAGATAGCATCACTGACTCAATGGACAAAAATTTGAGCAAACTCTGGAAGACAGTGGAGGACAGAGAAGTCTGGCATGCTGCAGTACATGGGGTCACAAAATGTCAACACAACTTAGCAACTGAACAGCAACAACAATGGTTAATAACACAGAAGATCGGATTGTAGGTCCTTTTGAGTCTGACAATCAGGCTTACATTTTTATGATACACTTCAGAGATCAAATGTTCTCTTCCATTGCAAACAGGCTGCTGCTGCTGCTGCTGCTGCTGCTGCTGCTGCTGCTGCTAAGTCGCCTGTGCGACCCCAGAGATGGTAGCCCAACAGTCTCCTCCGTCCCTGGGATTCTCCAGGCAAGAACACTGGAGTAGGTTGCCATTTCCTTCTCCAATGCGTGAAAGTGAAGTTGCTCAGTCGTGTCCGACTCCCAGTGACCCCATGGACTGCAGCCTACCAGGCTCCTCCGTCCATGGGATTCTCCAGGCAAGAGTACTGGAGTGGGGTGCCATTGCCTTCTCCGTGCAAACAGGCTGCTGCTGCTGCTGCTAAGTCACTTCAGTCGTGTCCGACTCTGTGCAAACAGGCTACATACTATTAAAGAGCAAGAGCATTCCCCCTCACCATATATGAGCAGGGCATCTGAAGGTAGTTATAATTACAGCAGTAGTACCTGAGCTGTTAATGAGGGAATAACAGGGCCTTTTCCGGATGGAATACTATTACAAAAAGCATAGGCCAGCAATCACAAGTAATAACAAAGAGATGTCAATCTCTAGGTATATCTTCCCCAAAAGAATTTTAGCTATAAAAACAACATCCTATGAATATAACATGTTAACTAACTCCCTTTCCTCATCTCCCCACATACCCTAATTCTTTATCACCCAAAGAGACTCTGAAATCACACCAGCTACTTATTTACCCTCAAATTAATTAAATTTAAGTAATTAAACTTTTCCATTCCTCAGTTATACAGTCCACCTTTCAACTGCTCAGGAGCCACCTGGGACGAGCAACTGGCCAGTACACATGCAGAACATTCCCATCACTGTAGGAAGTTCTGGTGGACAGTGCTTATCTCCATGGAGTCTCTTTTGCCAAACTTCAAAATTTTCTAAAACAGAAGTTCACCTTGTTTTTCTCTTTCTCACCCTGACAGCCACAACAATCTCTTTATTATGCAAAGAAGTTCAGCCTCCCAGGTTTTTTCTTTTTTTCTTCACTTAGTTACCAGATTCCACATAACAAAGACACCCAGGAACTGGCACAGCTAGCATGAATTATATTCTGCAAGGCTTTCTCTGAATTCTGTAGTTCTGCACGAAGAACAGAGATGTAAATCCAGTCTTGTTCCAAGGGACAGATACAGAAGAATGTGCATCAGTTATGTCCCAGGGCAATGTCCACATTTGCCAGCTTTCACTAAACATAGAAGGTAGTAGGTGTGTGGTTTAAATAGACTGTCAGGTGCTTCTCACTTTGAGCACAGGACCACGCACTGAACTGGCACTAAAAGGCATGTGTTAGCACTAAATAAATATGTACTACTTCATGACTGAGTGTGTGATTCTCTCACTTACTGAGAGTTGTCAGAAGGTCTATGTGCTAGTCAGTTCAGTTCAGCTCAGTTGTGTCTAACTCTTTGCGATCCCATGAACTGCAGCACGCCAGGCCTCCCTGTCCATCACCAACTCCTGGAGTTCACCCAAACCGATGTCCATTGAGTTGGTGATGCCATCCAACCATCTCATCCTCTGTTGTCCTCTTCTCCTCCTGCCCTCAATCTTTCCCAGCATCAGAGTCTTTTCAAATGAATCAGCTCTCCGCATCAGGTGGTTAAAATATTGGAGTTTCAGCTTCAACATCAGTCCTTCCAATGAACACCCAGGACTGATCTCCTTTAGGATGGACTGGTTGGATCTCCTTGCAGTCTAAAGGACTCTCAAGAGTCTTCTCCAACACCACAGTTCAAAAGCATCAATTCTTTGGCATTCAGCTTTCTTCACAGTCCAATTCTCACATCCATATATGACCACTGGAAAAACCATAGCCTTGACTAGATGGACCATTGTTGGCAAAGTAATGTCTCTGCTTTTCAATACGCTGTCTAGGTTGGTCATAACTTTTCTTCCAAAGAGTAAGCGTCTTTTTGTTTCATGGCTGCAATCACCATCTGCAGTGATTTTGGAACTCCAAAAAATAGTCTGCCACTGTTTCCACTGTTTTCCCATCTGTTTGCCATGAAGTGATGGGACTGGATGCCATGATCTTAGCTTTCTGAATGTTGAGCTTTAAGCCAACTTTTTCACTCTCCTCTTTCACTTTCATCAAGAGGCTCTTTAGATTCTTCTTCACTTTCTGCCATAAGGGTGGTGTCATCTGCGTATCTGAGGTTATTGATATTTCTCCTGGCTGGTCAGTTACCTCGGTACTTTCAACTGTGTTCCAGACTCTTCCTGCAACCTTGGAAACCAGCTTCCACCAGGGGTGTGGTCACTGGAAGACATAGATGGGAGACCTGGGATGCCACTCCTTCCTCATATCCTTTTCTGGCAATGTTTCCAGCACTACCTGCATCTCCTCTACCTTTCTGGCTCCCATTAGATAGGCCCTCCTTCCACAAATCCAGCTTCTGCTGGGTGGTCCAGCTGGTACTAACATCTGTCCCTCTATCCCAGTGGTATGCCCCAGTAAATGCTCAACAACTGGTTCTCTTGATAGGAAGTAAAGTTCTGATTTGAAATGTTTGCCAATATCTGTGGTGTAAGTCGGAGAAGGCAATGGCACCCCATTCCAGTACTCTTGCCTGGAAAATCCCATGGACAGAGGAGCCTGGTAGGCTGCAGTCCACGGGGTCACTAAGAGTCGGGCACGACTGAACAACTTCACTTTCACTTTACACTTTTATGCATTGGAGAAGGAAATGGCAACCCACTCCAGTATTCTTGCCTGGAGAATCCCAGGGACAGAGGAGCCTAGTGGGCTGCCGTCTGTGGGGTTGCACAGAGTCGGACACGACTGAAGTGACTTAGCAGCAGCAGCAGCAGCATGGTGTAAATACTTACACCCAGGCTTGCAAAATTCCTGGATTTAACAATTGACTCACAAACCTCTATAAGCTAGCTTCAGCACATCACTGCTCTACCCTTAATCAACCAGCACCTCCCTATTGTTAATCTCTGGGTTTTCACACAGTGCTTACTTAGTTTCTCAACATTTCCAATGTTTTTTTTACTAGTTATTTGTATTAAATCTCTTCTATTAGTTACTTTGTGTGGGCTCTGTTTTCCCAACTATACCCTAAATGTACACTCTTAAGACTAAAATTTATTAGAGAAGTGCTTCTCAAAAGTTCCAAAATATAACTCAGTTATGTCACTAAGGATGCTGGAAGCTCAGCTGACACTATTTTTAAAAAGACTTTAGAGATGAAAGAAGCAGTGAATTACCTTACAGTGTGGCACAACTTTCTGATTTCACTGTGCACTGGTAACAAAATGTTTGCAAGCTGGTAGCTGTGTGCAAACACACTTCAAGTAACTCTGTAGAAAAATGCTTTGCAAAAGCAATTTGGCAAATGCATCAAAAGCCCCAAAAGTGTCCTATCCTGTTCCACTAGTTCCACTCTGACAGAATCTCTCATAGGAACTAATCCAAAAGGAAGGGGAAGGCCTTATATCAAAGACGGATCCTGCAGCATTATTTAAAGTAGGGTAATTTTGAAAACAATTAAAAGTGAAAAAAATAGGAAAATGATTAAATAAATCTACTTGATGGGATATAATGCAGGCTTAAAATTAAAATTATGAATATTATAGCAATATGCAAAAAACATTCTGCTATGTAATAAAATCACAAAAGAAAATTTATGTGCATCATAAATATCGTGTAAGAATATGAATGCCAGAAGGAAAAGACTGAAAAGAATATACACAAATAAACAAATGATGTAAAGGGAGTTTTAGGAGATGAAGTCTTTTCCTCTATTTTTCCACAAGTCTCTTTTTCCTAATGTAGGTTTTCCACTTAGTTTTGTTAAACAAAAAATAAAAGACAGGGAAGTCCACCAACAAAGTCAGGGAGAATATTTAGAAGGGAAAAAGAGACATTACACATTAAGATTCCTGTGAATGCTATTTTATATTTAAAATATAAGCCCTGGATAAGATGGAGGTTAAAGGAAGATCCCCAATCTGCCATCTGTCATTGATTTCCTTGTGTGTTGTTGCCTTCTCACCTACATTTCATCAGCTCACCAACTTTTATCACCAACTTCTATCAAACTATCCTTTCACAGAAGTACCTTTTTTCACATATGTACAAGTAAGGAAACATACTACCTATGAGATCTTCTGAACCTTTTTCTTACTGTTCAGTGAAGACAATGGCCCCAAAAGAAGCACCGGTCAGCTCCATGCAAACACATAGAAAGAGGACTGAAGTCTGTCCTGAGGGATCCAAGCAAGGTATTTGTGTACACTTGCTCTACTCAGCATGGATCCAAAACCCTCCTCCAAATTCTGCTGGGCATCTCATTCCCTTAGAGACGATAATAATTTCTTCCACAGCTGCATCCCCTATTCCTCCCTATCTCACATTTCACCTGAGATCAGATCTTTTTAAAACATTGTTAAGAGTAGCCAGGTATGGAAGTGACAGTTAGACCATAAAGAAAGCTGAGCACTGAAGAATTGATGCTTTTGAACTGTGGTGTTGGAGAAGACTCTTGAGAGTCCTTGGACTGGACAGGGAAGCCTGGCGTGCTGCAGTCCATGGGGTCACAAAGAGTTGGACATGACTGAGCGACTAAACTGAACTGAACCAGGTACCTAGAACAAAGAAAAAAATATCAACCGCACCCGCCCCCCACAAACTTAAAAACCAGTCCTTGTCCAATTTGTTTCAATTTTAAATAAACCAACAAAACCCAACTGCAGAATTCAACATGCTGTATTGCCACACAAAATACCAAAGGCCACACCAATGGGCACTCTAAGAATAAAATAGCAATAAAGAGCTCAGGCCCTGGAGCTTGACTGGGAAATATTAGCTATTCCACTTATAAACTGGATGATCCTGGGCAAATCCTTAATCTTTCTGTTTCCTCATAGGATTATTGTACAGATGAAATTAGTTGCTTTACATAAAGCACTTAGAACAGTGCCTGATACTTAATAAGCACCCAATAAAGTTTAGCTAATATTAAGTTTATTGCCCCAAAATAAGTGTGTGATGTGGCCTCAGTAAAGCAGTCCCTGCTGCCCATCCCCAGGAGATACTATATCCACAATCAGCACACAAATGAATGGTAAATGTCAAAATATCCACAGTATTAAAACATCATGACATGGAAGCAACCTAAATGTCCATTGACAGATGAATGGCTAAAGAAGATACGGTACATATACACAGTGGAACACTACTCAGCCATAAGAAGAAAGGAATATCACCATTTTTAGCAACATGGATGGACCTAGAGATTATATACAAAGTGAAGAAATTCAGATACCAAATGACAAATATCATATGATAGTGCTTATATGTGGAATCTTAAAAAATTATATAAATGAACTTATTTATAGAACAGAAACAGACTCACAGACTTAGAGAATGAATTTTTGGTTAGCAGAGGGGGAAGAATGGAGGGGAGGGATAGACTGGGATTTGGGGATTAACATATACACACTGCTATATATAAAACAGATAATCAACAAGGACCTACTGCACAGCACAAGGACCTCCGCTCAATATTTTGTAATAATATAAATGGGAAACTAATTTGAAAAAGAATAGATACGTATAACTGAATCACTTTGCTCTACACCTGAAACTAACACAACATTGTTAATCAACTATAATATAAAATTTTTAATTTAAATATATAAATAAAATTTAAAAATCATGATACAAGCAGAAATGTGATCATATCCACTTCTAGAATTTTCTGCCTCACCAATATAAACCACCTAAAGACAGGAAATGCCAAAACATTTTCGAATCTCTCCTCCTGCCATGCTTCTCTCCATTTCACTGGACATGCCTACCTCGAACCACTGCCCGTGGGACTGCATCTTGAGGATGACACAGGGGTCTGGTTTGGAAAGGGCATCTCTGTCGGAAATGCCTTTGCATGCCACACGTAGTTCAACTTTGGTCAGGCAGGGGCTGTTAAAGATTCCCAGTGTATTGGCAGCTGACTCATAAATGTTGCTCATCTTCTTCATTCTGTTTTAGGCAAGAAAAAGAGGAAAAAAGACATGCCAATCACTATAGTATTTGTCAAAAGAGAAAATCTCTCAATCACCCTTCAGGAAAATGTTAAACACACACTTTTGAGTACTGAATATATTACTTATCTAGCAGGGCCAGAGTTCCAGTGAAACAAACAAACAAAACCAAAGAAATAGGTGCTAATGCACTTGGCTAAGAACACTATTTTCTTATATGATTTGCATAGATTTGCATAGTAAAATTTTTAGTCTATGAAATTATATTAATGAATTAGTGCAGCAGACTGAAAACCTTAATCAGCTCTCTAGTAAGAGCATGGCTTGTGTGAAATTTTACATAGTCGCTAGTTCATCAATTTAACCACATTCCAAGATGTTAAGATTTCCCCCAAATCCAGCTTCTGTGTGATGGCACAGAGAAGGACAATTTTCCCTTCTCCAAACTCTGGCCTCCTTTCCAAGATGTTTTCAGCAAACCAAGTCCAAGAGAGACTCAGCATCTGATCTCCTGATTCAAATGCACAAGTCCATTTTCATAAGTCCATTTCCCTTCCTTGCTCCTGCTGCCATGTCAGAAATGCGACTGTGACCATTTAGGGACAGCATAAAGCCTAACCCATGGAAACAGCTGCCACAAGTAATAACTGCAGCCCCCCTTCCTGTCTTCATATGGTCACCTCTCACTGACACTTTGCATGACCGCAGCTCAGGATTACAGGCAACTCTGAGCCCAGCAATACTCTCCTCTTCTGAGAAGGGCTGGGCCTGTACAGACGTTGACAGATTCTCTCCAGGGTGAAATCAATATCCTTCCTATGAAATTCTGCTTCCCTGTAGATTCCTTATGAGAAACTACGCTGGAGTCCCACAGTGGAATTTCTTCATCTATAAATAAGGATAATCCATCCCTCTTCCTTCCCTTTTTCACAAATGTTCAGTGAATCCCCTTGGTATCTGGTACTACAATAGTCTTGAGTACACTGTAACCTCTTACTCATACATGTACCCACACACCTGCACACACATACCTGTACACACACACACCTGTACACATACACACATACACCAGCTGGTCTCTCCAAACTTAGCAGCTAGCTCCATGCCAAAGCCAATTTTTCCAATGTGACAATGCCTCTCGTTCATAGCAGATATCACTGGAATTTTCTCTCCCAATCCTGCATCATAAGGCTCTCTACTCTCCCTCCCTTGTACATTCCAAGTCTTTTTGCTGTGCTGAGCTTAGTTGCTCAGTCGTGTCCAAGTCCTTGTGACCCCATGAACTGTACCTGCCAGGCTCCTCTACCCATGGGGATTCTCCAGGCAACAATACTGGAGTGGATAGCCATGCCCTCCTCCAGGGGATCTTTCCAATCCAGGGATCAAACTCAGGTCTCCTGCATTGCAGACAGATTATTTACCATCTAAGCCATTAGGGAAGCTAAAGAATGCTAGAGTAGGTAGCCTATCCCTTTTCCAGATGCTCCTGACCCAGGAATCAAACTGGGGTCTCCTGCATTGTAGGCAGACTCTTTAACAGCTGAGCTACCAGGGAAGCCCTCCAAGTCTCGAGTCCCCTATTTTATTTAATTATTGTGAACAGATGGTTTTTCCCATACATGCTGAAGGGAAGTTGAACTGAATCCCAAAAAGTTATGTCCTAGAACTGAAATGGGCAAACTATGGCCTCTGTGCCCAATCTGTCTTGCCACCTGCTTTGATACATTAAGTTTTGTTGGAACACAGGCCTTGTCATGTATTTACATAGTATATGCGGATACCTTAATAGATGGCAGCTCAGAGTACTTTCAACAGAGGCTGCATGGCCTGCAAAGCCTGAAATACCTACTCCCTGGCCCTCCCAATCAGAAATGTTTCCCAATTTCTGCTCTAAAATATCAGGTAAGGGGAGTTTGCAGTTGGGAAGAGTTGGGATTCTGTTTCAATATGTGCTATGGGATTAGTTTGAGGGTGAGAGTTGCTCTATCCTCTATCACAAAGAAAATCAATAGGGAATTTGGGACATTCGCTTTTTACATACGAAGAAATCCAAGCTCAGAAGGGACTGGGTACCTTGACTATGTCACACAGTTATTCTAACAGCAGAGCTAAGACTGGAATGCCAGTTTTCTATCTCTTCGCCCACACTATTATTTATCATATGTAAAATGGTTGACTGAAGAATTGTTTGAATCTACCAAGCAACAGTGAATACGACAATATCCTTGACTTATTTCAACTTCCATACAGAATCATTCTATTTTTAAATACATTTTATTCATATGTAGAAAATGCATAAATCCTAAATGCACAGCTTAGTAAATGATGGTTCCTCTATTTTTACAGACAGTGAGCAGACCAATTATTAGAGCAACATAGAAGGCAGAGAATATATGAACTTTGATTTATAAAAAGGGACAGAGAGGAAAAATAGACAAGTATGAGGATGGCTTTGTATCAGACAATATTGGAAAAAAAATTTTAACTATCAACCTTTTGATAAGAACAGCTTATCCTTCATGAATTCTGCTTTCACAAAGCATTAATTGGCTCCTTGGATCCACACTGCTCTGCTGAGTTCTGAGTGGCCTCTTCTATCTCTGGGAGGCACTGCTACCTCTTTCTAACTGGCCCTATCCATATAGACTTATAGCCATGTCCATCCCCTCCATACCTCCCCCCACCACTGCTTTTTCTTAAACACTGCTTTTTTTAGAGCTGTTTTAGGTTCATAGCAAAATTGAGAGGAAGGTTCAGGGATATCCTATATGCCACCTTTTCATCTCCATTATGTTGGTATTGGTGATGGACAAGGAGGCCTGGCATGCTGTGGTTCATGGGGTCACAGAGTCGGACACAACTGAGCGACTGAACTGGACTGATGTTTGTTACAATCAGTGAACCTCCATTGACACACCATAGTCACCCAAAGTCCACAGTTCACATCAGGGTTAATTCTTGGGGTTGCATGTTCCATGAGTTTGGACAAATGTATAATAATGTGTACACCCATTATAGTACCACACCGAGTAGTTTCGCCACCCTAACAATCCTCTGTGCTCTACTTATTCATACCTCCTAACTCCTGGAAACCACTGATTCTTTTTACTGTCTCCACAGTTTTGCCTTTTCCAAAATGTCACAAAGATGGGAACCTTTTCAGTCTGGCTCCTTTCATCCAGGAGTCCTTTCTATATAAAACAAGTGTGGTTATAGAATGGGACACCTACTCTAAGGCTGCATCTCAATTATGGGATGTGATGGAAAAAAGACTGTCAAGACACATAGTTCCTTCCAGGGTCAAATCCTGGCTCCTTCACTCACTATGTAAATTTGAACAGGATCTTAACCTCTCTTGTGGTGATACCTACCTTGAAGCCGATATGAAGGGCAGATTAAATAATACATGTAAAGTGATTAGCACAATGCCAAGTATACAGTGAAAGTCGCTCAGTCGTGTCCAACTCTTTGCGACCCCATGGAATGTAGTCCATGGAATTCTTTAGGCCAGAATACTGGAGTGGGTAGTCTTCCCCTTCTCCAGGGGATCTTCCCAACCCCATGGGTCGAACCCAAGTCTCTCCCACTGCAGACAGATTCTTTGCCAGCTGAGCCACGAGGGAAGCCCAAGAATACTGGGGTGGATAGCCTATCCCTTCTCCAGCAGATCTTTCCAACCCAGGAATCAAACAGGGGTCTCCTGCATCACAGGCAGATTCTTTACCAAGTCAGCTATCAGGGAAGCCCAAGTATACAGTAGATGCTCCAAAAGTAGAGCTATTATTATTGTAATTTGACTGCTCTCAAGATTAAATCACTCATTCTCCCACTGCCAACTGGAACTTTCTCAGATTTTCTGCTATTACTCTAGGCTCAAGCTTCTACTTGACCCCTTAAATTCATTCTGTCTTTTCAGCCCACAGTCTGGGTATTACACTTTCCACCTAAGAGCACAGAGCTGCCTCTCAAATCAGTAGTTGGGAGATTCATATACATTGATTAGCTGATAACTCTCACATGTTTTGAAGGCAGATAGTAAAACATGTGACAATTTGATCACATAGGCCAAAAGCTGTCTAAAATAATTTAAAACTATTAGGAAAGCTTCTTTCATGCCATAACCATGAATGACATCCTAAGCCTTAAGTGTATGTAGTATTCTATAGTATTCTGAGCCATTCAGTTCAGTTCAGTTCAGTCACTCAGTCGTGTCCAACTCTTTGCAACCCCATGAATCGCAGCACGTCAGGCCTCCCTGTCCATCACCAACTCCCGGAGTTCACTCAAATTCACATTCATCAAGTCGATGATGCCATCTAGCCATCTCATCCTCTGTCGTCCCCTTCTCCTCCTGCCCCCAATCCCTCCCAGCATCAGAGTCTTTTCCAATGAGTCAACTCTTCGCATGAGGTGGCCAAAGTACTGGAGTTTCAGCTTTAGCATCATTCCTTCCAAAGAACATCCAGGGCTGATCTCCTTTAGGATGGACTGGTTGGATCTCCTTGCAGTCCAAGGGACTCTCAAGAGTCTTCTCCAACACCACAGTTCAAAAGCATCAATTCTTCAGCGCTCAGCCTTCTTCACAGTCCAACTCTCACATCCATACATGACCACAGGAAAAACCTAGCCTGGACTAGATGAACCTTTGTTGGCAAAGTAATGTCTCTGCTTTTGAATATGCTATCTAGGTTGGTCATAACTTTCCTTCCAAGGAGTGTCTTTTAATTTCATGGCTGCAGTCACCATCTGCAGTGATTTTGGAGCCCAGAAAAATAAAGTCT
>NW_011494609.1:13564362-13590301 GCF_000754665.1 Bison bison bison
CTTTGGTGCTCAGCTTTCTTCACAGTCCAACTCTCACATCCATACATGACCACTGGGAAAACCATAGCCTTTAGTTGGTAGTAAATTTAAATTGTTGATAAGTGAATAAAAAATGAACAGGAGGCACATGTTTAGAGACTTTCTTTTAACCAATTGGGTATATGATCCAAAACTTTTTTAATGAATCATTCTTTTAGACAATGGCAAAGATTTGGAGGATTTAGAGCTTGGAAAATAGATGATGAAATAATCATTCAAGAAAAATCAATCTAGTGCCAATACAATGGTTGAACTGGAGGAGAAAAGAAAACTTATGACTGTCTAAGGCTGTATAAGGTCATTATTTATTTCTGCTTTTCTCATTGATTTCCCCCTTCTTTTGTTCAGGGACCTAAGAGACTGATCTCCACTGAATAACAGACCACTGTTGGCTAGCTTCCTGTTGCTATGGACTGAATGTGCCCCACCCCCAAATTCCAAGGTTGAAATCCTAATCCCTGAAGGTGATGAGATTAGAAGGTGGAGCCTCAAGAGGGTGGAACCCTCATGAATGACATTAGTACTCTTATAAAAAAGACCCACAGAACTCCCCAGGCCCTTCTGCCACATGAAAACACAGTGGGAAAAGAGCTGTCATCTAACCATGATGGCACTCTGATTGTGGGATGTCTAGCCACCAGAAATGTGAGCCAAATCCCAACATGACCCAGTCTTGTAGGGCAACTCCATTTCCAAGGCTCTCACAGTGCTTTGGGAATACAGGTTCTTTCTTTGGCTCCTTCAGGCTTACAGTTATGCTAGAGTTGGGGAACCATAACCCCTCAGATTTGGTTCCAGCCACCCATGAGGTGAGAGCAATGCGTCAAGTCTCTAGAAGAAGGGCAGCTGTGAGCCATTAGCAGCCAACACTCACATCTACTGGGCACTGGAGGATACATGCACTACCTTGATAAAAGGAAACTGGGAAGAGTATCAGCAGGGTCCATTTGACCACAGTGGTTAGTCTACTTTAGGTCAGGGACTACTTCTTACACTTTATTATATCCCTAATAGTGTTCACCTTGATAATATTTCTACACTGATGATGAAACCACTATAGACCCTCACTTTCGGGGGATGGGATATAGGACATACCCATGCACAAGTGAAAGCCATACCTAGATGGACATATTGGAGATCATGAGTTCCTCTGGCTGCCCAGAGGTAGCAGGAGTCCTGACCTTGACTTTGGAGGTGGTATGCAGGCCAGTGAAGTCAGACTGTTTGGCCTTGGCCCAGCTGAAGCTCATGGTTGAAAGGTGATCACAAAATACAGCTCTGTCAACCAGTGATCAGCTACCTCCAGCCCCAGATAAGTGGAGTAAACAAGTAATTTCACACTCTGTTAGAGGACAGGATTAATATGGCCAGATTATCAATACATTTTCCATGGCCTATGTAAATCCATTTGTTGCCTTCTTTACAATACTCTGGTTTTACAGAGACTAATGTGTGCTGAGAATTATTTTGATGAAAGCTGACTTTTGGCTAATTTTAGAAGCAAATTATAATTGTCCTTTCACTTAGAAAACTTATTAAAAAAAAAAAAAAAAACACCTCTTCAGCATATATACACTCTTTTAACAGGACAAACTGATACTGAAACTTAATTAGTTTCTGAATGAGTTGCAAACAGCACCAAGACAATAAAGAGCCCAAGAGAGAAGAGAATCAGCTCCAGTTCACAGGGGAACAAGCTGAGCAGAGCTTGTCTTAAAGCTGTGTTAAGATTAAGTGCATAATCTCTGTTCTGCCTGCCCTGGCATTATCTAGCCTTTTTAAACGTTGCAGCAGAATGCTACTATGCTGGATGTCTCTATCACACAACATTTTCATTGCAGTGCAAGAAATATGATGGGGAATCTACTATGTGCCTGTGCTGCAGTGGATCCAAGGCCCCAGGCATCATTCACTCAGCTGAGGAGAAAGCAGGTATTATTCCCTCAACTTCTGAATTTCATATTTAACCTACTTGTAGATTAACAGTAACTCTACTCATAGGCGGCAAGCGTGATGATGCATACTAATAAGACAGCCCATCTACTACATATTCATATCCTAGAGCAGCTTCTCAGGCTATGCATGATCATGGGTCACGTGGAAAGCTTGTTAAGACATAGTTCCTGTTTCAAGAGTCTGGAGTAGGGGGCCTGAGACTGTTCCCAGATGTCACTGATCCCACTGCCTATGGACCACACTTGAGTGGCAAGATTGCTGAGTACAAACCAACCATTTATAAAACAAGGCAAACTGCCATTGAGGTTGTTCATCTGAAGACCAGACACTTATGTATGAGATGCCAATAGTCCCCAACCTTTTTGGTACCAGGCACTGGTTTCATGAAAGACAATTTTTCCTGGTGGGGATGGTTTCAGGATAATTCAAGTACACTTGAATTTATGTTCCTATGAGAATCTAATGGCACCACTGATCCGACAGGAGGCAGAACTCAGGCAGTAATGTGAGTGATGGGGAGCAGCTGTAAATACAGATGAAGCTTCACTCTCTAAAGTGCTACTCACCTCTTGCTTTATGGTGTGATTCCTAACAGACCACAGACTGTTACTGGGTACTGGTCCATGGCCTGGGAATTGGGTAACTCTGGTATAGAGGACGAGAGTATGGATCCAGCATTAGAATATTTGATGCTAAAACAAGCTCTGCTACTCCTTGTGTATGACTTTGGCTAAGTTAATTGACTCCTCTGTACCTCAGTTTTAACATCTGTGGAATGAAAATAATGATAGCTCCTGACTTGTAGAGCTGTACTAAATTAAATGAATTAATCCTCATAATGTCTTCAGAACCAGATATAGAACAATGGACTGGTTCCAAATTGGGAAAGCAGTATGTCAAGGCTGCATACTCTCACCCTGCTTATTTAACTTATATGCAGAGTACATCATGAGAAATGCTGGGCTGCATGCAGACAAACTGGAGTCAAGCTGGGAGAAATATCAATAACCTCAAATATGCAGATGACAGCACCTTTATGATAGAAAGTAAAGAGGAATTAAGGAGCCTCTTGATGAAAGTGAAAGAGGAGAGTGAAAAGGTTGGCTTAAAACTCAATACTCAAAAAACTAAGATCATGGTATCCAGTCCCATCACTTCATGGCAAATAGATGGGTAAGCAGTGGGAACAGTGACAGACTTTATTTTCTTGGGCTCCAAAATCACTGCAGATGGTAACTGCAGCCATGAAATTAAAAGACATTTGCTGCTTGGAAGAAAAGCTATGACGAACCTAGACAGCATATTAAAAAGCAGAGACACCATTTGGCCAACAAAGGTCTGTGTGTGAAAGCTATGATTTTTCCAGTAGTCACGTATGAATGTAAGAGTTGGACCATAAAGAAAGCTGTGTTTCAAAGAATTGATGCTTTTGAACTGTGGTGTTGGAGAAGACTCTTGAGAGTCCCTTGGATAGCAAGGAGATCAAACCAGTCAATCCTAAAGGAAATAAATCCTGAATATTAATTGGAGGGACTGAGGCTGAGGCTCCAATACTCTGGCCACCTGATGTGAACAGCTGACTCACTGGAAAAGATCCTGATCCTGGGTAAGACTGAAGGCAGGAAGAGGAAGGGATGACAGAGGATGAGATGGTTAGATGGCCATCACCAACTCAATGGACATGAGTTTGAGCAAGCTCCAGGAGATGGTGAAGGACAGGGAAGCCTGGTGTGCTGCAATCCATGGGGTTGCAAAGAGTTGGACACAACTGAGTGAATGAACAACAACTACTACATTGTTGGTGGGAATGTAAATTGGTATAGCCACTATGCAGAACAGTATGAAGGTTCTCCACAAAACTAAAAATTAGATCTGCCATATGATCCAGCAATCCCACTCCTGGCATGTTTCTGGACAAAACAATAATTCAAAGAATACATACATCCTTATGTTCATAGCAGCACCATTAACAATAGTCAAGATGTGGAAATCCAGCAGCAGACAAATGGATGAAGAAGATGTGATACACACACACACACACACACACACACACACACACACACACACAATAATGGAATAATACTCAACCATAAAAAAGAATGAGTAAATGCCATTTTCAGCAACATGGTGGACCTAGAGATTATCATACTAAATTAAGTCTGACAGAGAAAGAAAAATACCACATGTATCAATTGTATGTGAACTCTAAAGTACAACACAAATTAACTTATATGCAAAAGAGAAACAGACTCAGAGATAGAGAACAGACTTGTAGTTGCCAAGGGTGCACTGGGGGAGGGATGGATTGCGAGTTTGGAATTAGCAGATGCAAAGTATTACATATAGAATGGATAAACAACAAGGTTCTACTGCGTAGCACAAGGAACTCTATTCAATATTCTGTGATAAACCAAAATGGAAAAAATATGAAAAAGAATGTACATATGTATAACGGAATCAATCTACTATATAGTACAAATTAAGACAACATTATAAATCAACTATACTTCAATTAAAAAAAATGTTTTAAAGAAGACTCTCAATAAAAGTGGCAACTGGGGAATTACACTGCACAACACTTCCTCAAATATTCCTGACTTATCTGGTTTTCCTAAGTGTCACACTGCTATGCTCCTCCCTCTTTCTGGCTATCCCCTCAACTTCCAGGACCATTCTCTCTCAGTCCTCAAAACTTTTAGATTCCTTATTATTTTTCCTTCATAGAGAGCTCTTTACTTTACAAACTAATCTTTCCTCTAGGTTCCTTTCCTCTCACAACTTTAACCATGCTCAGGCCCCCTTGGTTCCTGCTTTCACTGCATAAACACTGAATCTTCCCATGAGAGCTGAAAAGAGAGAAAAGCTGGAAACATTTATACTTTTTGTTTTCATGAAGCCTATAATGTTCTATAAATCTCTTTTAAAAATAGCTTGTTTTCCTAACCACTAACACTAATAACAAACCGCACAGTGTTTCACATGGTTCTTGAAAAAATCTCTTAAGTATTGTCAGCCTCACTTTGTAGATGTAAAAATAAGGCTCATGGTGGTGAAGTCACAGCTGCTAAGTGACAGAGTTAGGAATTAAGCCTGGGTCTAATGGACTCCACAATCTGCGTTTCTGATCATTGCTTATAAAATGATTTATACTCTTAATTAGCTTAACAATTCTTTTCCTTCTAGATTATGCAAAGGCAAACTTCAAACTTGTTCCAATTTTAATAAATCTCTAAGGTGTACTGTGTACATTAATGACCTTTTGCTCCAACAGCCTTGAAAAATTCACTTTACTTTCTCCCTTTACTCTCAAGGCAGCCCAAGTCATTTTGGAACTCTTTAACAACAGCATCATCAAGAGGTTGAGGGGTCTGGGAACTCAGTGACCTCCTGATTTCATCAATGGGTTAGAGATGGTGGGGCTACAACACCAGCAAACCTGGAAATAAAACCACATGAACCTCAAAAGGCCATGGTGCTAACGAATAAGATTCAAAATTGACAACATGTGGATTTGAATGTTTTTCTTGAAATGTACCATGTCAAATCACACTAGTGCAGTAAATTATTATTTCAGAAATTTCCTGACTTTCTAATTTGAGACAACCAAGAAACCAAAAGAAAAAAATCCAGCAGAGATTCTATTTCCTGAAAAAGAGCTTTCTTGGTTAAATGTACATGAGGAATCAGATATATCAATGTTCTAGGAACTTCTGGGCTCACAGTTGTGTCTCTGACAATGAGTCATAAAGACGAGATTTTTCTAGAAAGCAATTATGTCCATTGCATCACATTCATATTAATTTTATAGCACTCAAATGTCACCCAGTTTTAGGAGAACTAGATAGACAAATTTAACTGGATGATTATAAAGGCTGACAGAAAGTTTTAAAAGGGAAACATGAACAAAATGTTAAAAGAAATTGTATGAATGGTTGTCTCTTCCTTTTAACAGCCCTTCCTTTTCCCACCACACCAAAGGCAATTATAGCTTCCTGAAAAAAAAGAGAAAAAGCAAATTTAGATGATGTTTTATTATTTTGGTACTGAAATAATTTCCTCCTGTTTCTCAGGCAACTAAATTTAGCCAATAGAAAAATCAAATCCCACTCTTCTTTTGTTCAGTTATTTTCCTTTCTAATATAATCACAGGGTGGATTCTTCTACTAATGTCATATTAACAGGAAGCTGGAGACTCACAAAATGGATTGTGTGTTTCTAGTCTCATATATGTCACTAAGTTTAAAAGCAAAGAGGAACAACATTATTTTTATGTTCACCAGAAGACACTATAGATAGTATAAGAAGCCAGAATCAAATTTCCTTGAAAAAGCATCATAATAGATCTACTGATGGGTCTTGTTCTGCCCCTGCACCTCGTTTAAGACTTGCTTCTTCTTTGAATGACATCCTAGCATTAATAGGCTTTTGCTTAGTTAGCACAGGGCAGTATCGTGTGTTTTGGGAAAGAAGAAGGGGGTTAGTAGATTACAAAGTATAAAAAATACTACCTCGTAGGGTATAAAACACAACCTCTAGTTCTGCACTGCCCCACAGAAATATGTGATGATGGATATTTTCTTTATCTACACTGTCCAATACAGCAGCCATGAGTACCTGAACTGGGGTTAGTGCATCTGAGGAAATGAATATTTAATTTTATTTCATTTTAAAATTAAATAGCTACCTGTGGCTGGTGGCTACCATAACTGACATGTCCTTGACATACTGTATTAAACTACTGTTCACAGCTTTCTTTTTTCTCCTTTGTTTCTACTGAAGACTAAACCTGAATGCTGCTGCTCAAAAGAACCTTCCAACATGAATGTGATGTCAAGGACCTCACCTCAAAGTAAGTCATGGAAACAGGATTCTTTTATAAAGAAATTGACTTCCCACTCTTTAGTGAGACTGGACACAGAGGTACTATAAGGATTTGATGGGTCCTGGTTTGGTCCATAGGTTTTTCCTCATTTTCCAGGGCAAGTCGATCAGTGGTGAATGCTTACAGTGCTGCACAGAGACAGACTGCAGGAGAAAGAGTGTGGTTGATTAACAGTGGCTGCCGTTCATACAGTTTGGGGATGTAGCAGCTTATGGGAGATACTGGAGTGTGCTTCTCCTTAGAACTTCTTTTTTAAACTTTTTATATTATATTGGAGTTGATGAACAATGTTGTGTTACTTTCAAGTATACAGCAGAGTGATTCACTTATACATATACATGTATTTATTTTTTTAAATTCTTTTCCCATTTAGGTTGTTTCAGAATACTGAGCTATACCTGTGCTATACAGTAGGTCCTTGTTGGTTATCTATTTTGAACACAGAAGTATGTACCTGTTGATCCAAAACTCCCTAGTTATCCCTTTCTCTCAACCTTCCCCATTAACCACAAGTTCATTCTCTGTCAGTCTGTTTCTGTTTTGTAATACATTCATTTGTTTCATTTTTTTAATATTCTGCCTAAAAGCGATATCATATGATATTTCTCTTTCTGTCTGACTTACTTTATTCAGTATGAAAATCCCTAGGTCTCTTTGTATTTCTGTAAATGGCATTATTTAATTCTTTTTAATGGCTGTGTAATATTCCATTGTATTTATGTATCACATCTTCTTTATCCATTCCTCTCTTGATAGACATTTAGGTTGCTTCCATGTCTTAGCTATTGTAAACAGTCCTGCTATGAACACAGGGGCACATGTATCCTTTAGGACAATGTTTTTTTCTCTAGGTATATGCTCATGAGTGGGACTTCAGGATCATATGGATTAATTTCCAAAATTTATAAACAGTACACGTAGCTTAATATCATCAAAACAAACAACCCAATTAAAAAATGAACAGAAGACCTGAATAGACATTTCTCCAAAGAAGACATATATGTGGTCAAGAGACATATGAAAAGATGCTCGACATAACTAGTTACTAGAGAAATGCAAATAAAAACTACAATGAGGTATCACCTCACATTGGTCAGAATGGCCATCATCAAAAACTCCACAAACAATAAATGCTTGAGAGGGTGTGGAGAGAAGGGAATCCTCCTATACTGTTGGTAGGAATGTAAACTGATGCAGCCACTATGAAAAACACTATGGAGTTTCCTTAAGAAATTAGAACTTTTTTTTTTTTTAATGTGGCATTACCTTTATGCTTGATGTGTAATGACCTTTCTATAGAAAGTTTCAAAATGGCAAAACATAAGTTTATGGCCTTGCTAGAGTAGCAATGGATGAAAATAAATGAAAGACGAGACTTGAGGTAGAAGTACTATGTAAAGTGGGTGTGATCTGGGAATGGAGAGAGGACTGCTGGAAAGGCAAGCTGTTCTGCAGGTTAGTATCATTATCTGTCTCAGATATCTGTTGTAAGTACAAATCATGATGCTTCAAAAGCCAAGAGCAGATATGGAAGGTATGGTATCTGCATGTCAGTATTCACATGTGGACACATGCACACATTAATTCTCTCCCTCTCTCTCCAATGAATTTCCAAAGTACAAAGTGGGGCTGCTTTTGTGTAACAATGTGAAAAATTTACATTTAGTGGAGGAGTCTGAAAAGGAAAAATACAGTTTCCTCATGAGCACTGAGAAATTTCAGGCATCTGCTGGCAGCAGGAAGAGATACTGACTGAATAGATCAAGTTTAAGCACCTGGACAAGGCATGTGCAAGACATGATTAGATGACAAAGAAACCTGACAGAGGCCATGTGTGTAGGGGCTGGAAGTTCCAAAGACATCCATCCTCACTGACTTTAAGGAGAATTAGGAACACAGGAAGACCTACAGGTTCCCGTGTAGGCAGAGACACAGCATAGAAACAAACAAGTGCCACAAGAACGACCATAATAGTACCAATGAAACCAACCACAACTGTTCTTGGATATTTGTGTGACCAGCACTGTCGTCAGTGCTGCTAGTTACACCAGCACATTCAATCCTTTCAACAGTTATGAAGGGTAACTCAGTATTATTTCAGTTCTACAGATGAGAAAACTGAGATTCAGAAAATCTAAGTAAAGTCCTAGATCACAGGATTCAATCAGATTCTTTTACCTCCAAAGTTACAGGATTCAGCCTGTAATGTTATTTGGCCTCCCCTGTAAACCTTAACATCCCAGTGCAGTTTCTAATTATACATGAGTCCCTTAAGCCTGACAGTCCCAGAGAGTTATATCTCATTCATTCATCCATAAAATATTTATTTAACATTTCAAATATGTTCTGGGAACCATGCTGGGTACTGACACATACAAAGAGGAAAGGACAGGGTCACTAATCCAAGGAATGTGCAGGCAAATGGGAAATATCAGATACGTTGTTTTTTTTTTTTAATTTGATTGCAGTATAGTTGATTTACAATGTTATTTGGTTTTTGCTTTACAGCAATGTGAATCAGCTATACATATATATATATATATATATATCCATTCTTTTTTATTTTCTCATATATATTATTAGAGTATCAAGCAGAGTTCCCCCATGCTATACGGGGGTCCTTATTAGTTATCTATTTTATATACAGCAGTATGTATATGTCAATATCAAACTCCCAATTTATCCCTTCCCCCTGTTCCCTGTTGGTAACCATTATTTCTTTTCTAAATCTGTGACTCTATTTCTGTTTTGTAAATAAGTTCATTTTTAAAAGTTTTCTAGATTTCACATATCAGTGATATTATATAATATTTATCTTTCTCTTGAGAGTCCCTTGGACTGCAAGGAGATCCAACCAGTCCATCCTAAAGGAAATCAGTCCTGAATATTCATTGGAAGGACTGATGCTGAAGCTAATACTCCAATACTTTGGCCACCTTATGCAAAGAGCTGACTCTTTTGAAAAGACCCTGATGTTGGGAAAGATTGAAGGCAGGAGGAGAAGGGGACAACAGAGGATAAGATGGTTGGATGGCATCACCGACTCAATGGGAATGAGTTTGAGTAAACTCCGGGAGTTAGTGATGGACAGGGAAGCCTGGCGTACTGCAGTCCCTGGGGTCACAAAGAGTCCGACACAACTGAGTGACTGAACTGAACTGAACTGACTTATTTAACTCCATATAACAATCTCTAGGTCCATCCATGTTGCTGCAAATGGCATTATTTTATTTTTTATGGCTGAGTAATATTCCATTATAGATATATACCACATCAACTTTATCTATTCCTCTGTCATGGACACTTAGACTGATTCCATGTCCTGGCTATTGCAAACAGTGCTGCCATGAACATTAAGAGTGCATATATCTTTTTAAATTAAAGATTTCTCTGGATATATGCCCAGGAGTGAGACTGCTACATCATATGGTAGCTCTACTTTTAGTTTTTAATGGAACCTCCACACTGTTTTACACAGTGCCTATACCAAGTTACTTTCCCATAAGCACTGTAGGAGGGTTCCTTTTTCTCCATCCCTCTCCAGCATTTATTGGTGATTTTTTTGATGATGGCCATTCTGACTGGTGTTGAGGTGATTTACCTCACTGTAGTTTTGATTTGCATTTCTCTAATAATTAGTAAGATTTGTATTTCTCTAATAATTAGTAAGTACCAGGGCTTCCCTGGTAGTTCAGCTAGTAAAGAATCTGCCTGCAATGCAGAAAACCCCAGTTTGATTCTGGGGTCAGGAAGATCCCCTGAAGAAGGGAAAGGCTACCCACTCCAGTATTCTTGGGCTTCCCTCGTGGCTCAGCTGGTAAAGAATCTGCCTGCAATGCAGGAGACTTGGGTTTGATCCCTGGGTTGGGAAGATGCCCTAGAGAAGGGAACGGCTGTCCACTCCAGTATTCTGGTCTGGGTAATTCCATGGTCATTCCATGACCATGTATAGTTCATGGGGTCGCAAAAAACGGGATACGACTGAGCAACTTTCAAAAAATAATTAGTAAAGCTGAGCATTTTTTTCCATGTACTTTTTGGTCTTCTCTGTCTTCTTTGAGAAATGCCTATTTAGATCATCCACCCATTTTTCAATTGAGTTGTTTGGTTTTTCGATATTTAGCTATTAAAGAGGCTATCTTTTCTCCATTTATAGTCTTGCCTCTTTTGTCAAAGACAAAGTGCCCATTTGTTGTTCTGTCACTAATCTGTGTCCAACTACTTGTGGCCCCATGGACTGCAGCATGCCAGGCCTCCCTGCCTCTCACCATCAACCAGAGCTTGCCAAGTTCATGTCCACTGAATCAGTGATGCCATGGTACATTGAGCACTAACTTTGTAACAGTTGATGGGGAAAACTGAAAGTGGCCATCCACTTCTTAAAGTGCCCATAGATGCGTGGTTTTATCTCTGGGTTTGCTATCTTGTTCCATTGATCTATATTTTTGTTTTTGTGCCAGTACCATATTGTCTTGATTACTGTAGCTTTGTAGTGTAGTCTAAAATCAGTGAGCCTGATTCCTCCAGCTCCATTTTTCTTTCTCAAAATTATTTTGGCTATTTAGGTTCTTTTGTATTTCTATATAAATTGTAGAATGTTTTTGTTCTAATTCTGTGAAAAATACTATTGGTAATTTTACAGAAATTGCATTGACTCTGTAGATTGCTTTGGGTAGTATAGTCATTTTTACAATATTGATTCTTCCAATCCAAGAACATAGTATGTCTCTCCATCTGTTTGTGTCATCTTTAATTTCTTTCATCAGTATCTTATAGTTTTCTGAGTAGATCACTCTTGTCTCTTTAGATAGGTTTATTTCTAGGTATTTTATTCTTTTTGATGTGATGGTAAACAAGACTGTTTCTTGAATTTCTCTTTCTGATCACTCATGAGAATGTAAGAGATTTTTGTTGTTGTTGTTGTTGTTGTTTTTTTGTGTGTGAAATGTACTTAATAAATCAACAAAATGCCTTTCCTAAAATTTTAGAGTTTGGATTTGGTTTAGTTGTACTTTAATATTTCGTAGTCACATCTGTTCTTTTTATTTTTTTCATTTTTATTTTATTTTATTTTTTTTGCTGTTGCTAATTTTGGCATGCTGCAGTCCATGGAGTCACAAAGAGTTGGATAAGACTGAGCAACTGAACTGAACTGAACGTTACCAAATTTACGGATGAGATTTAGGAGCTTTCTGGTGGCATCTTTAGGATTTCAATGTATAGTATCATGTCATCTGGAAAGAGTGACAGTTTTCTTCTTTTCCAATTTGGATTCCTTTTCTTTTTCTTTTCTAATTGCCATGGCTAGGACTTCCAAAACTATGTTAAGTAAAGTTAGTGAGAGTGGACATCCATGTCTTGTTCCTGATCTCAAAGGAAAAGCTATCCATTTTTCACCACTGAGAATAATGTTTAGTGCAGGTTTGTCATCTATGGCCTTTATTATGTTGAAGTATGTTCCCTCTAGGCCCACTTTCTGGAGAGTTTTTTTTTTTTTTTTTCATAAATCTGTGCTGAATTTTGTCAAAACCTTTTTCTGCATCTATTGAGATGATACTATGGTTTTTATTCTTCATTTGTTAATGTAGTGTATCCCAGCAATTGATTTATGTATACTGAAGAATCCTTGCATCCCTGGGATAAATTCCACTTGATCACTGTGTGCATGCATGCATGCATGCTTAGTCACTTAGTCGTATCTGACTCTTCGCAACACTATGGACTGTAGCCCACCAGGCTCCTCTGTCTATGGGATTCTCCAGGCAAGAATACTGGAGTGGGTTGCCATGCCCTCCTCCAGAGGGTTATCCTCCCCAGGGATGGAAGTCATATCTCTTACATTTCCTGCATTGGCATATGGGTTTTTTTTTTTTTTTTCCTCCACCAGTAGAACTACCTGGGAAGCCCCTGATCATGGTGCATAATCCTTTTAATGTGTTGTCAAACTGGTTTGTTAGAATCTTGAGGGGTTTTGCTTCTATGGTCATCAAGATATTGGATTTCAATTTTCTTTTTTTGTGTGATATCTCTGTCTGGTTTGGTATCAGGGTGATAGTGTCCTCATAGAATGAGCTTGGGAGAGTTCCTCCCTCTGCAACTTTTTGGAAGACTTTGAGAAGGTTAGGTGTTAGCTCTTTTCTAAATGTTTGACAGAATTCACCTGTGACGTCATCTGATCCTGGACTTCTTTTACTAGAAGATTTTTTTAAATCAGTTTCAATTTCACTACTTGTGATTGGTCTGTTCATGCTTCTTAACTCTTCCTGATTCAGTCTTGAAAAACTGTACTTTTCTAATTTGTCCATTTCTTCTAGTTTGCCCATTTTATTGACAAAAAGTTGCTTGTAGTAGTCTCTTATGATTCTTTGTATTTTTGCAGTGTCAGTTGTAACTTTTTTATTTCTAATTTTGATTGAGTCCTCTCCCTCTTTTTTCTTGATGAATCTCACTAAAGGCTTGGCAATTTTGTTTATCTTTTAAAAAAAACAGTTTTTAATTTCATTGGTCTTATCTCTTGTTTTCTACATCTCCATTTCATTTATTTCTGCTCTGATCTTTATTACTTCTTTCCTTCTACTAACTTTGGGTTTTGTTTGTTCTTCTTTCTCTAGTTGCTTTAGATGTAAGGTTAGGTTGTTTATTTGAGATTTTTCTTATTTCCTGAGGTAAGACTGTACTGCTATAAACTTTCCTCTTAGAACTGCTTTCTTTGAATCTCATAAGTTTTGGATCATTGTGCCTTTGTTTTCATTGTCACTAGGTATTTTTTTATTTCTTCTTCAACTTCTATAGTAATCCATTTGCTGTTTAGTAGCATATTGTTTAGCCTCCACGTGTTTGTGTTTGTTTATAGCTTTCCCTTGTAGCTGATTTCTAATCTAATCTTGTAGTTGATTTCTAATCTTATGCTATTTCTAATAGTATTGTGGTGCTGGATATGATTGATATGATGCTTGATATAATTTTAATTTTCTTAAGTTTACTGAGGGCTGCTTAGTGGCCCAGAATGTGGTCAATTCTGGAGAATGTTCCATGTGCACTTGACAAGAATGTTCATCCTGTGGCTTTTGAATGGTATGCTTCATAAATACCAATTAATTCCATCTGGTCTAATGTGTCATTTAAGGCCTGTGTTTCCTTATTTTCTGCCTGAATGATATCTCCACTGATGAAAATAGAGTGTTAAAAGTCCCCCAAATGTTTTACTATTGATTTCTTCTTTTATGACTGTTAGTGTTTGCTTATATATTAAAGCGCTCCTATGTTGAGTGCATATATACTTGTTATTGTTGTTCAGTAGCTAAGTTGTGTCCAACTCTTTGAAACCCCATGGACTACATACAGTATGGCAAGCTTCCCTATCCTTCACTTCTTCCTGGAGTCTGCTCAAACTCATGTTTGAGTCGGTTGTTATATCTTCTTGGATTGATCCCTTGATCATTATGTAGTGTTCTTTGTCTCCTGCAACAGTCTATTTTAAAGTCTGTTTTGTCTGATATGAGTAATGCTACCCCAGCTTCTTTTTGATTATTTGCATGGAGTAACTTTTTCCATCCCCTCATGTTCAGTCTATATGTATCCCTAGATCTGAAATGGGTCTCCTGTAGCCAGCATATATGATGGTCTTGTTTTTGTATCTATTCAGCCAGTCTGTGTCCTTTGATTGCAGCATTTACACTGTTTACATTTAAAGTAATTATCAATCATACGTGCTCAGTCACACACACACACACACACACACACACACACAATATTAAAGTTATTCATCAATTGACATGAAAAGAGAACAAAAGAGGAAGGGAAGGAAAAAGACCTACAAAAACAAAATGAGCACATTTAACAAAATGGCAATTAAAACATACATATAATTATGGGCCCAGGTGGCTCAGTGGTAAAGAATCCGCCTGCCAATGCAAAAGATACTGGTTCAATCTCTGGACCAGGAAGATCCCCTGGGGGAGGGCAGGGCAACCCATTCCAGTATTCTTGCCTGGAGAATCCCATGGACAGAGGAATCTGGTGGGCTACAATCCATAAGGTTGCAAAGAGTCAGACATGACTGAGTGACTGAGCCTTTTCTTTTCCACCTAGAGAAGTTCCTTTAGCATTTGCTGTGAAGCTGGTCTGGTGGCACTGAATTCTCTTAGATTTTGCTTGTCTGTAAAGCTTTTTACTTCTCCATTGAATTTGAATGAGAGACTCACTGGATACAGTATTCTTGGTTGTAGGTTCTTCCTTTCCATCACTTTAAATGTATCTTGCCACTTTTTTCTGGTCTGCAGAGTTTCTGCTGAGAAAACAGCTAATATCCTTAAGGGAGTTCTCTTGCACATTAGATGGATATTGTTTTTCCTTTGTAGTTTTAATATTTTTTCCTCACCTTTAATTTTTGTCAATTTGATTACTAATTATCTCAGTGTGTTCCTCCTTGAGTTATCCTACCTAGGACTCTATACTTCCTGGAGTTTGGTGACTATTTCCTTTCCCATGTTAGTATAATTTTCAGTTATTATCTCTTCAATTATTTTCCCAGATCCTTTCTCTGTTCTCTTTCTAGGACCCCTACAACATGAATGTTGGTGTGTTTAAGGCTGTCCCACAGGTCTCTCAGACTGTTTTCATTTATTTTCAATTTTTTCTTTGTTTCAATTATTTATTCAATTCTTTTTTGTTTCTTTCAATTGTTTTCTTTATTCTGCTCTGTGGCAGCAATTTCCACCATTCTCTCTTCCAGGTGACTTCTCCATTCTTCAGCCTCAGTTTTCCTGCTGTTGATCCCTTCTAGTGTATTTTTCATTTCAGTTATTGCATAGTTCAATGTTATTTCTTTGTTCTTTAGTTCTTCTAGGTTTTTGTTAATCATTTCTTGTACTTCTTAATCTGTGCCTCTGTTCTTTTACCAAGATCTTGGGTCATTGTTACTATCATTACTCTGAATTCTTTTCAGGTAGAATGTACATCTCCTGAGTATCGATTTCTTTTAGTTGTTTTTCTTTGCCTTTATCTTGTTCCTTCATCTGGGACACATTCCTCTGCTCTCTCATTTTTTCTAACTTTCTGTGTTAGAAAAACACTGTTTCTGTTCCATAGGTAGCTGTTTCTGTTCCATAGGTAGCTGAGTTACAGTTCTTGCTTCTGGTCTCTGCCCTCTGGTAAAAGAGGCTGTCTAAAAGGCTTCAGAGGCTTCCCAGTGGGAGGGATTGGTACCTGCCTGTGGGGAGTGGAGATGTGTCTTGTCCACCTAATGGGAAGAACCATGTCAGAGTGTGTTTGTCAACCAATTGTGTGCTGAGGAAGACTTTAAGGAGCCTGTCTTCTGACGGGTGAGGCTGTGTTCCTACTCTGTTGTTTTTTTGTCTGAAGTGTTCAAGCACTGGAGCCTTTAGGTTGTTGGGGGGGAGGGCAGGTCTTGATGAGAAAATAGTGGTCTCCAGGAGGGCTCATGCTGAGGCCACCACTACTGTCCTTGTCCCCACAGTGAGCCACAGCTGTCCCCTGCCTCCACAGAGACCCTCCACTACCAGCAAGTAAGTCTTACAATGCTCAAAATTCTCCAGGCCAGGATTCAACAGTATGTGAACTATGAAATTCCAAATGTTCAAGCAATATTTTAAAAAGGCAGAGGAAACAGAGATCAAATTGCCAACATCCACTGGATCACTGAAAAAGCAAGAGAGTTCCAGAAAAACATGTACTTCTGCTTTATTGCCTATGCCAAAGACTTTGACTGTGTGGATCACAATAAACTGTGGAAAATTCTTCAAGAGATGGGAATACCAGACCACTTACCTGCCTCCTGAGAAATCTGTATGCAGGTCAAAAGGCAACAGTTAGGACTGGACTTGGAACAACAGACTGGTTCCAAATCGGGAAAGGAGTATGTCAAGGCTGTATATTGTCACCCTGCTTATCTAACTTACATGCAGAGTACATCATGAGAAATGCCAGCCCAGATGAAGCACAAGCTGGAACCAAGATTGTCGGGAGAAATATCAGCAACCTCAGATACGCAGATGACACCACCCTTATGGCAGAAAGTGAAGAAGGACTAAAGAGCCTCTTGATGAAAGTGAAAGAAGAGTGTGAAAAGTTGGCTTAAAACTCAACATTCAGAAAACTAAGATCATGGCATCAGGCCCCATACTTCATGGCAAATAGATGGGGAAATAGTGGCTGACTTTATTTTGGGGGGCTCCAAATCACTGCAGATGGTGATTGTAGCCATGAAATTAAAAGACGCTTGCTCCTTGGAAGAAAAGCTGTGTCAAACCTAGACAGTGTATTAAAAAGCAGAGGCATTACTTTGCCGACAAAGGCCTGTCTAGTCAAAGCTATGGTTTTTCCAGTAGTCATGTATGTATGTGAGAGTTGGCCTATAAAGAAAGCTGAGTACCGAAGAATTGATGCTTTTGAACTTTGGTGTTGAAGAAGACTCTTGAGAGTCCCTTGGACAGTAAGGAGATCAAACAAGTCAATTCTAAAGGAAATCAGTCCTGAATATTCATTGGAAGGACTGACACTGAAGCTGAAACTCCAATACTTTGGCCACCTGATGTGAAGAACTGATTCCTTGAATAAGACCCTGATGCTGGGAAAGATTGAAGGCAGGAGGAGAAGGCAACAACAGAGGATGAGATGGTTGGATGGCATCACCAACTTGACGGACATGAGTTTAAGCAAGCTCCCGGAACTGTTGATGGACAGAGAAGCCTGGCATGCTGAAATCTATGGGGTTGCAAAGAGTCAGACATGACTGAGTGGCTGAACTGAACTGAAGTCTTACAAGGTTACCACTTTTTACCCTGTGTCCTGGTGTACATGAGTTCCTGTGTGTACCCTACAAGAGTAGAGTTTCTGCTTCTCCCAGCCCCGTGGAATTCTTGCAATTAAACCTCACTGGCCTTCCAAGCCTGATTCTCTGGGGTCTCCTTCCAACCCCAGGTTCCCAGGCTGGGGACCCTATGGTGGGCCTCAAGACTTTCACACCAGTGAGATGACATCTGTGGCATAATTATTTTCCAGGTTGTGGGTCTCACACTTGGAGTGTATGGAATTCATTTTAATCATGATTGCATCTCTTTACTGTTTGGTTGCAGCTTCTTTGTCTTTGAATGTAGGCTATCTCTTTTGGGAGGTTCCAGGGTAGTTTTGTTTGTTTGTTTGTTTGTTTTTGCCATTGGTTGTTTAACAGTTAGCTGTGATTTTGGTACTTCCATAAGAAGAGGTGAGCTTATATTCTTCTCCACCATATTGTCTCTTCTCTCACAACCACCTTACAGGCAGTTACTATTCCCATTTTACAGAAGACCAGACTGAGGTTTGAAGAATCATGTTTATTGATTTGCTTGGGTTTCAGTAGTTTTGTTTGCTTTTCAGAGGATCATAGATCTTTGTAATATCAAAATCTTGTTTGTTACCAATAGGCATCATGTGCACATGCTCAGTTGTGTCTGACTCTTGGTAACCCCATGGACTTTAGCCCACCAGGTTCCTCTGTCCATGGGATTTTCCTGACAATAATACTGGAGTGGGTTGCCATTTCTTCTTCTAGGGGATCTTCCTGACCCAGGGATTGAACCCATGTCTCCTGCACTGGCAGGCAGATTATTTACCACTGAGCTACCCAGAGATCCCAACAGTCTAGCCAAAATACAAAAGTGATCATTTAATTCTCCTCTTTACAATCATTCTGTGGGCTCCAGGTGCTTTAAAGATTAAGAACAAACTACCTAGTATCATGTTAACACAGAGCCCTTCTCCTGCCCCAAGTCCTCAAGTACCTTTCCCCATCCACTGCAAATGGCTTTTATTTCTACACATTCGCAACTCAAAGACATCTCATTGTCACTGCTGAATTATTCATCTTGCCCTACCTCATGCTGGGTGCTCTTAGAGGTCAAGGCTGGGTCCTATTTGTATTTTTATCCTATTGCCAAGTACAATACATGGTTCAAAATGAGGGCTCAATCAATGTTTGCTGAATGGATGAATGAGTCAATCAATCACATCATCTTTGGTTACTATATAAAACAGTCCTCCAAATACATTCTGCATGATAGTTGACCCTCTGTTTTGGACAGTAACCAGAGTTTTAATTTTCTCTGCCTGTCGCCACATTCCACCTCCCCACCATAGTTTTCTGCTTTTGTCTTTGTAGCAGGAAGTACAGGTGGCTGGGTTATGTCTGAAAGACCATTCATTCAAAGATAATCTTGCCAAGAGGTAAGAAAAGCAATTCCATTTTCTTTTGCCTACATTCCTGATACAAGTTTTATATATAAAAATCATTCAAAAACATGCTAGATGTATGCATTGGGTAAAATCACAGAAGAAAATACACTACAATGCTAATCTTAATTTATTTCAGAGTAATAGGATTACAGATGATTTTAATTTTCAGTGTTTCACATTTTGATATTTCTAAATTGTAGATAATATACATGCATATATTACTTTTATAACAAAAATACAATAAGTATTACATTTTAAGCATTAAACAAACTCTATAGATGAGTTCTTATATCAATGTTCAAAATCTAGAATAAGCATGTAGTAATTATACATACCACATCAGTGAATTAAAGCAGAGATAATTCAAAATTTTAACAGTCTGCTTTTCAAAAAAAAATAGTTTGCACATAAAATTGGGATTGTATTTAACACAAAACCTTTGTAACTCATGCTTTAAATCTACTCGACTATGAAATCCTAAGGGAATTTTATAATTAAAGCAGCTGAAAGGAAAAAGCCTTTCAAGCTGGTGGCCCCCACTATTCTCCTCTGCCATTCAGCAACAAGAGTTACCTATCTGTTATAGATAGAGGTACAAGAGTGCCGGGAGCCATCTCCCAGCATATTGCATATTGAGTGCATATTGCATATTGAGTGCAGCACTTTCCACAGCATCATCTTTCAGAATCTGGAATAGCTCAACTGGAATTCTATCACTGCCAGGAGCCAGCGCGAGGAACTCTGCCCGTGGCAAAGGTCATGAGGAAGGAGGCTCGGCATACACAAAGGCGGGATCGAGCCTCAGGAGTCCCCCTGGAAATTCTCAAGCATCTATCCCCAAAACCAGAGTCTGCCTACCTTCTGCTTTGTGCTCTCACCTACACCTCTGACTTTACAGAGGGGGCTGTCCCCCACTACCTCTCTCTGAAAAAAGAGTTGACTTATAGCTCCAGTTAATAAAGTTCCTGGGTGTGATAGTGTTTCAACCTACAAACTCCTTTGGAAGTCCTCTAGCCTGCCTGAATAGGTTTTTCTGGCCACATGTGATTGCTCCGAGCCTCCCAACTGTGAGAGGCATGAGATGTTCCAAACTGTCTAAATACAGATTCCTTTGAGCAGTTAAAAGATTGATTAGAAATTGTGTTGGTGAAGGGTTTTTCACTTGTTGGGCCAATGTTTGCTGCTAAGTCTCCATATCCCTTACCTGCTGTGTCTCTGGCAGTGTATTGATTAATATAATTGGTGTAAGTAGTAGCTTTAATGTTTGTAACCTTGGACCCTTGAGTTAATTCTTTTTCTTGTTATAGCCCACCACACCTTTGCCCTATAGGAATGCAACTTTAATGCTTTTGGAGGGTGGCGCATGACTAAATCACCTTTAGAGAAAAATAAGTTTTCTGAAGAAAGGGTCTTAAAATGTTAACAGGCCTCCAGGCCAGAAGATGATGCAAATCACCTAAACTTTTGCATATGATAAGTTTGCAGGAAGAAAGCCTGGCTTACTGCATGACTCTACCCCTTCCCCCATTATCCTCTATGCATAACTTAAGGTATAAAAACTACTTTGGAAAATAAAGTGCAGGCCTTGTTCACTGAAGCTTGGTCTCCCCATGTCGTTCTTTCTCTCACCTTCTGGCTGAATTATTCAGCCTCTTTTCTACACTAAATTTTCTCACTGAGCTATCCTCATTCTATTACTCTTTATATCTTTGATGAATATTTAAATAAATAGATCGCCGATGCTGTCTCTCCTTCGAATACCCTGGATCAGCCGGGGCTAGACCCCAGCACAAGAGGACAATAGAACCCTGGCAGTGACTGCTTACAGCATGTGTCCCAAAGCCAACCTCGAGACTTGGAGCTGTGTCCAACTGGGAGTGCCTGAAGTGTGACCACCACAAGGAAACAGGGCCTATGTCCTTCCACAACTGTAGCTGACCATGCTTGTTAAGACAACATCCTTGAGGGACTACCTGCTGTCCACATTTGGTCTAGGCCTGATTAGCATAGGTGGAAGAATATTGAGCCTCTCAGGCCTAAACCAGGGAAAGCTGTCATGTGAGAAGTCATGTTTCTTGACATAGCCATCAAGATACAGAAAACTGAAGTAAAAAGCAGCAGTTGGCTGATTCAGCATCAAAGCCCAGCTTCTGGTATTAACAGTGTGTAAGGAGTCTCTGGACTGTGTCCAGAGGAGAAGGCTAGTCCCAGGACCAGCTGAGGGGAAGCAGAGCTGAGCACTTTCCAAACAATGACTGCAGTGAAACTCACTCAGATTTCTAACCTCATCAAGCCAGAGGAGAAAGGAAACTCCCTTTGCCTATGAATCATTAATATTTTTCAGCTCAGCCTGATTAATATGTCATACATTCTGACACTCATCTTTCTTCAACAATCACCAGTCCCCAACTTGTGTCCACAAAGAAAGACATGCTGTGTTTGGATGATACCATTGAGTTGAAGAGCTGCATTTACTCCCTGCACATTCATTTGTGCCAGAAAAGAAACCCACATATCACCTTATTACAAACACCAAGCTCATAGGGACCAGAGACTCCTAGGAAGGACTGAGATTCAAATGACCTTTGGTGTTATCTGGATCTCTGAGTTTCTCGGACTACTGACTGAGAAGACAGTAACAGAGATAAATTCTCTGACCTCATGGAGTTTTAAAGCATCTCATTTGATGGCTTCCAGGAAAGTGTGTTCAGTAAACACTTATTGAATTAATCAGTAAAGTAACTTTGACCATGGCAATATTGCTTAATGCACAGATACAGGAAGACCTCAGAGATACTGCAGGTTTGGTTCCAGACACTGCAAAAAAGTGAATATCATAATACAGTGAGTCACAGGAAGTTTTTGGTTTCCTGCACACATAAAAGTTATGTTTATACTATACTGTAGTTTATTAAGTGTGCAATAGCATTATGCATAAAAATCAGTGGGCCTATTTTAACTTAAGAATACTTTATTGTTAAAGAAGGCTAACCATCATCTGAGTCTTCAGCAAATGATAATATCTTTGCTGGTGGAGAGTCTGAACTTGGATTTGATGGCTGCTGACAGATCAGGGTGGTGGTTGAGGTGGTTGTGGCAATTTTTAAAGCTAAGACAATGAAGGTTGCCACATCAATTTTAGGAATGATTTCTCTGTGGTATGAAATGCTGTTTGGTAGCATTTTACCCACAGCATAACTTCCTTCAAAAGTATAATAAATCCTCTCAAATCTTGTCACTGCTTTATCAATTAAATTTAATATTCTAAACCCTTTGTCATTCCAATAATCTTCACAGCATCTTCACCAGAAGAGAGAAACCACCTTCTCTGTTTTATTGATAAGTAGCAACTCTTCATCCATTGAAGTTTTATCCTGAAAGTACAGTAACTAAGTCCCGTCTTCAGGCTCCACTTTTAATTCTAGTTCTCTTGCTATTTCTACCACATCTGCAGTTACTTTCTCCATTGAAGTCTTGAACCCCTCAAAGTCAGCCAGGAGGATGGAATAAATTTCTTCCAAATTTCTGATAATGTTGATAGTTTGACCTCTTCTCATGAATCACATTTGTGAACACTTCCCAGAAGGTTTTCAATTTATTTTTCCAATATTCATCAGAAGAATCATTATCTATGTCAGTTATGGCTTTATGAAATGTATTTCTTAAATAAGAAGACTTGAAAGTGAAAACAATTCCTGGATCCATTGCCTGAGAATAGATGTGTTAATAGGCAAGAAAATAACAATAATCTTACTGTACATCTCCACCAGAGCTCTTGATTAACTGGGTGCCTTGTCAATACGCAGTCATATTTCAAAAGGAATTTTGTTTTCTAGCAATAGGTCTCAGCAATTGGCTTAAAATATTTAGAAAACCATATTGTAAGCAGATATGCTGTCACCCAGGCTTTGTTGTTCTATTTAGAGAACACAGGCAGAAGAGATTTAGCATAATTCTTAGGGGCCCTAGGATTTTAGGAACAGTAAATGAGCACTGACTTTATCTTACTTACCAGCTGCATCAGCCTCTAACAATAGTGAGCCTGTCCTTTGAAGCTTGGAAGTCAGGCATTGATTTCTCCTCTCTAGTTATGGAAGTCCTAGATGGCATCTACTTTCAGTAGAAGCCTGTTCCATCTACATTGAAAAGCTGTTGTTTAATGTAGCCACCTTTAATAATGATCTTAGCTCAATCTTCTGGATAATTGCTACAGCTTCTTCATCAGCACTCACTGCTCTGCCTTGCCCTTTGATGTCATAGAGATGGCTTCTTTCCTTAAACCTCATGAAGTAACCTCTGCTAGCTTCAAACTCCTTTTCTGCAGCTTTCTCACTTTTCTCAGGCTTCACAGACTTAAAGACAGTTAGGGCCTTTCTCCAGATCAGGCTTTGGTTTAAGGGAATGTGATGGCTGGTTTTATCCCCTATTCAGACCACTCAGACTTTCTCCATGTCCACAGTAAGGTACTTTTGCTTTATCATTGGTGTGTTCACAGCGGCAGTACTTTTAATTTCCTTCAAGAACTTTTCCTTTGCTTTCATTTACAGCTTGGCTAACTGTTTAGAGCAAGAGTCCTAGCTTTCAGCCTGTCTGGGCTTTCACCATTGCTCACTAAGCTTAATCATTTCTAGATATTGATTTAAAGACATGAACTCTTCCTTTCACCTAAACACTTAGATGTCATTTTAGAATTGTTAATTGGTCTAATTTCAGTATTGTTGCATCTCAGGGAAGAAGGAGACCCGGGGATAGGAAGAAAGAACATTCAGAACACAGAGAACATTTATTAATTTCATCATTCTATATGGGCACAGTCTGTGATGCCCGCAAATAATTACAATAGTAACATGAAAAATATCCCTGATGGCAGATCACCATAACAAGTAAAATAATAATAAAAAAGTTATAAATATTGCAAGAATTATCAAACTATGGCACAGAATCTGTTACCAGAGCTTGAGCTTAGCCACTGCTTTTCTTCCATGGTCCTTCCACCCGCTGTATATCACCTCTATCTTTCCATTCCACCCATTTTCTCCCTATGGCTACATTTGCCTTCAAGTAAGCAAATGCTGTTGGAAAAATGGTGCCAACAGACTTGCTTGCCATGCGGTTGCCATAAACTTTCAATTTGTTAAAAAAAAAAAAAAAACACCATCTGCAAGGTGTAATAAAGTAAAGGCTAATAAAACAAGGTCTACCTGTATCAGTCTTCAGCTGAGGGGTTAGTCAGCAACAGTGGGAGGCCAACCTGGACATTATTCCAAGCCAGTTTAAATTCCCACCCCCTTCTCCTGTCTTCCTTTTCCATATACACTTAACATCCTCCACCCCTAATATAGCACATGCCCTCCTGTATGTAATAATCTGTTCTCCAAGTTCTCCTTCACTCTTGAGTTACATGAGAGACTATAAACATTTCACATCACAAAGCCAACTCCTCATATGTTTAGCATGTTGCAGACATTCAAGAAATATTTGTTGAATGGGTGAATAAATAATAAATGGGATCCAAAAGGTGGTTCTGAGTTACACAACTAGGACTAGTTCCAGCCAAACTCAAGTTGGGAAAGTTTTTCTGGCAACCTCTCATCAACTGTTATAGTCCTCCTTCCTTCCCTTTCTGCATAACAGCAACAATAATTATGATGGCTAACATAGCTAACAAAGCAAAGGAGAAAAGGAAAGATATAAGCATTTGAATGGAGAGTTCCAAAGAATAGCAAGAAGAGATAAGAAAGCCTTCCTCAGCGATCAATGCAAAGAAATAGAGGAAAACAACAGAATGGGAAAGACTAGAGATCACTTTAAGAAAATTAGAGATACCAAGGGAACATTTCATGCAAAGATGGGCTCAATAAAGGACAGAAATGGTATGGACCTAACAGAAGCAAAAGATATTAAGAAGAGGTGGCAAGAATACACAGAAGAACTGTACAAAAAAAGATCTTCACAACCAAGATAATCACGATGGTGTGATCACTCATCTAGAGCCAGATATCCTGGAATGTGGAGTCAAGTTGGCCTTAGAAAGTATAACTACAAACAAAACTAGTGGAGGTGATGGAATTCCAGTTGAGCTATTTCAAATCCTGGAAGATGATGCTGTGAAAGTGCTGCACTCAATACACCAGCAAATTTGGAAAACTCAGCAGTGGCCACAGGACTGGAAAAGGTCAGTTTTCATTCAATTCCCAAAGAAAGGCAATGCCAAAGAATGCTCAAACTACTGCACAATTGCACTCATCTCACATGTTAGTAAAGTAATGCTCAAAATTCTCTAAGCCAGGCTTCAGATGTCCAAGCTGGTTTTAGAAAAGGCAGAGGAACCAGAGATCAAATTGCCAACATCCGCTGGATCATGGAAAAAGCAAGAGAGTTCCAGAAAAATATCTATTTCTGCTTTATTGACTATGCCAAAGCCTTTGACTGTGTGGATCACAATAAACTGTGGAAAATTCTTCAAGAGATGGGAATACCAGACCACCTGACCTGCCTCTTGAGAAATCTGTATGCAGGTCAGGAAGCAACAGTTAGAACTGGACATGGAACAACAGACTGGTTCCAAATAGGAAAAGGAGTACGTCAAGGTTGTATATTATCATCCTGCTTATTTAACTTCTATGCAGAGGACATCATGAGAAATGCTGGACTGGAAGAAACACAAGATGGAATCAAGATTGCCAGGAGAAATATCAATAACCTTAGATATGCAGATGACACCACCCTTATGCAAAAAGTGAAGAGGAACTAAAAAGCCTCTTGATGAAAGTGAAAGTGGAGAGTGAAAAAGTTGGCTTAAAGCTCCACATTCAGAAAACGAAGATCATG
>NW_011494609.1:13590849-13626357 GCF_000754665.1 Bison bison bison
AAGAGATGGCTGTATGGCATCACTGACTCAATGGACGTGAGTCTGAGTGAACTCCGGGAGTTGGTGATGGACAGGGAGGCCTGGCATGCTGCGATTCATGGGGGTCGCAAAGAGTCGGACAGGACTGAGCAACAACTGAACTGATCTGAACATAGGGTGAGCTCTTAGTGTGGGCCAGGAATTGTGCTAAGTACTTAATTTCTTTAACTCTCATAGCAAACCTGGGAGGTATACAGTAATAAGAGCAGCAGCAGTAGCAGTAGGAGTAGCGGTAGGAGTACTAGTAGCAGCAGTTGTAGTAATAGTAATAGTGATGTCAGAATCTGCTATCAGAGCTTGAGCTTAGCCACTGCTTTCCCTCCATGGTCCTTCCACCTGCTGTATATCACCTCTATCTTTCCATTCCACCCATTTTCTCCCTATGGCTACAGAGGATGAGACAGAGATGGCACTTATATAGGCTCCATAGTTTCTTGGTAGTCCCTACCCATAACCCTAGACCTAATTCAAAGGATAAACAACTAAAGAAGGGATGCATCCCCTCAGAAAGTGTGCCAACCTATCCTGCTCTTGGGATCTCTTTCATGGAGATGCCCTCTAGCCTATTGACTCATTATGATAATCTATCTGCCTCGAACTCCACTTCTGCTGGAAATTAAGTAGGAAATCAGAGTGACTTTCACGATGAGGTGAAAGGATTAAACTCTAAGCCAGGAAGATGACTGGCCAGAGATCTATAATGACATCATTCAGGTCTGGCAAAAAAAAAGAACCTCTAAGGGAGGTGGAGATTCCACTTTGTTCCACATCTGTTTTCTAGTCCTCCTATGTCTTCCCTCCCACTCCATCAGGTGTTCCCTTAGCCACCCAGCCCCCCTCATCATCCCGTACACCTGCACAGACCTGCTATCTACACAGAGTTGTTCTGCATATTCTCTCCCCCCTTATCACAGTCAACCCTTTCTTCATTCCAGTCTCTCCACCTAGCTATTTTATTGGAAAGCACATCAAGAAATTAGCCATTCTGTCACAAGTGTGTACTCTCTCCCCTGACAGGGCTTTTTAAATCTTTAACTGAACACTTCTAGATGCAAATCTTAGTGCTGTGGCATGGATCCGCATTAACAGCACTGGCTGCCTGACAAGATGCTGGGAGCAGGGGAGCCTTTCCACAAGAAGGACTATTGCAATGTGTCTTATTAGGAAATCACTTGAGAACCATATATGACATGCACATAGACAGCATGTCTTTTTGGCTACAAGTGCTACTATAAATAAGCTGTGAAGATTTGCAAGTAAGCAACTAACATGTACCACCATGGAGGTCCTTGCCAGAGACTCCACTTAACAGTCACGTGAAAGTACTGGCCCTTTTTCATAGGTATTATTAAGAGATAGAAGTAAGGTAGAAATTGCTAGGCAGTCAGTGTAAGACTCTGAGACCTCAGTCTTTTTTTCAATAAACCTATCACTTCATTAACCTAAAGCCATACCCTTTGTTTTAGTTTTCTGACTTTCAGAGGAATGCTTCTTTGGCCTGTTAGATCACAAAACCACCAGATCCAGGACAGGACAACCATTAACTCTTGGTCCTCTTATTAAAAGAAAAACAATAGGCAGACCATCAACTTTTAGCCGATATCTGGTCCTTTGTGAAATGGCCAAGGGTCATAAGATAGGGTCACAGGATGGTTACTCAGTGTTTGAGGAGACTTAGAAACTGAGGGTCAAAAAAGCCATAAAGATGTCAAGTTAAGCACTGTCAAGTTAAGCATTGGTTAGAAATGACATATGTTAAGGCTAAGCATCCACCAAAAATGTACAGATCAATATAAGTAAGGATATAAACTGCTGTAAGTTCTGCCTTTTCAGGGCGCTTCACCCGCTCTCAGTGTCTTTGCTGAGAGCTTTGTGCTTTTCTTTAGAATAAATTCTGCCTGCTTGCTACTGTGAGTGTTTGCATGTTCATGAAGTTCATTCTTCAGCTCCATGAATAAGAACACAGTTCCTGTTTTATCTACGGTAAGGACATTAACTTTCTAGTGAGACAGACTTCATCTTAATATTTAGCTTGTATAAGTTAGGGTCCTTACAAGGAAAAAAAATCACACTCAAATTAGGGTAAGTGTGATACAGGGAAAATTCAAGAGATAATACAATAAACAGACAACCGGAGGAGCTAGAATGCAGGGAAAGAGAGTTATTTAAGAAAAATGCAATAACCTCAGATATGCAGATGACAACACCCTTATGCAGAAAGCAAAGAGGAACTAAAAAGCCTCTTGATGAAAGTGAAAGAGAAGAGTGAAAAAGCAGGCTTAAAACTCAACATTAAAAAAATGAAGATTATGGCATCCAGTCCTATCACTTCATGGCAAATAGATGGGGAAATAACGGAAACAGTGACAGACTTTATTTTCCTGGACTCCAAAATCACTGTGGATGGTGGCTGCAGCCATGAAATTAAAAGATGCTTGCTCTTTGGAAGAAAAGCTATGACAAACCAAGACAGCATATTAAAAAGTAGAGACATTACTTTGCTGACAAAGGTCCAAATCGTCAAAGTTATGGTTTTTCCAGTAGTCATGTATGGATGTGTGAGTTGCACCATAAAGAGAGCTGAGCACTGAAGAATTGATGCTTTTGAACTGTGGTGTTGGAGAAGACTCTTGAGAGTCCCTTGGACTGCAAGATCAAACCAGTCCATCCTAAAGGAAATCAGTTCTGAATACTCATTGGAAGGACTGATGCTAAAACTGGAGCTCCAATACTTCTGCCACCTGATGGGAAGAACTGCCTCATTAGAAAAGACCCTGATGCTGGGAATGATTAAGGGCAGGAGGAGAAGGGGATGACAGAGGATAAGATGGTTGGATGGTATCACTGATTCAATGGACATGAGTTTGAGCAAAATCCAGGAGTTGGTGATGGACAGCAAAGCTGGGCATGCTGCAGTCCTTGCGGTTGCAAGAATCAGACATGACCAAGTGACTGAACTGACTGACTGAGCTTCATACCACTGGGTTTATAGGATCCGCCACACTACTTTGGCTTAATGACTTGTGAGGTCTCCTTCAACACTGAGAGATGCAAAGCTCAAACCTTTCCCTCTAACCACAAAGATGTTTAAGTTCCCATACCCATCTCATCCCCATCTTCCTTCTGTTCTACTTTTTTACAACTCAAAAAAACATTCCAAAGAAAACTGATCTAAAGCAGGCACGCACATAAAGTGAATGGTGTGGACAAAGGGGTCTCATAACCATGTGACCTTGGTGAAATCACTTCTCTGGCCTTCAAATGACTGATTCAGATTGTTGTAAATAACACAGCATTGTAAAGCAATTATTCTCTAACTTCAAAAAACGCCTGTCCCCCCCCCCCCCCAAAAAAAAAGAATTTACTGTATGACATGGGGATGCTACTCAAAACTCTGTAATGACATATAGGAATAGAATCTAAAAATGAGTAGATTTATGTATATGTTTGTGTTTATGTATGACTGACTCACTTTGATGTACAGCAGAAATTAACATAACACTTGTAAATCAACTATACTCCAATAAAAATAATTTAAAAAAGAAACATGCCATTTAATGCACATTGTGGGAAAGGCATTTAGATATATAAGGAGCATGGAGGAGATGCAATATTAGTTTAATGATGAAGAAAAACCTCAATAAGAAAACATAAACAAGCTATTTTGGCATTATTGAGGGCCCAGTTGAGGGATGGTGGTCATAGATTTACAAATCACCACCTTTTCCCAATGCGTGATATTCTCAAGAGAACCTGACCTAGCTCTTGGGTGTGGACACATAAGTGGTTTAGCTGAGCTGAGATCAAGCAGCCATAATGATAGAGAAAAGGTCAAAGAACATGATAGTATTTGCAAAAGAGACATTAAAATGAAGGCCAGGTGGCAGGGAACAAGATGGCGGAGGAGTAGGTGAACGTGAAGTACATCTCTCTTCATGGATACAATCAGGATTACACCCTCAGACACAGAAATGCATGCAGAACACCAGCTGAGAGTGGACAGGAGTACCTGACCAGCAGAAAAGAATATATAGAACCACGCAAAACTTGGTAGGATGAAGGAACTAGGGGGAAAAACAGGAGGGTTGGACCTGCCCTTGGTGGGTGGGGGAACTGAAGCAAGGGTCCAAGCCCCACATGAGGGCAACTGTCTTGAGTCAGAGGAGAAACATCTAAGGCTGAGAGTGAAACAGCTGATCTGTGGCAACCTAAATGGAATGAGAATCAGATAGTCCATGCCACAGCCGTATGTACCCCAGACAGGGACACAAGTCTCCTAGAAGGTGCAGTGGCTAGGAGCTGGAGTTTAAGGAAGTGTGGCGCTATCCTAAGGTGAGACTGCTGTTGACTGTGGAGAGATGGATCAAGGGGATGTGAAGGAGGAGATTGTCGTGGGAAATGCCTGTGAAGGAAACCCAGGCAGCCACAGAAGCAAGGAGATACTGCTGAGTCATGCATAGTGGGTGGAGCCATCACCCCATAGCCTCACTCCCCACATGCCAGGATCCACAGCTGAACAACAGAGAGGCTGGCTCATCAAATGCCTGATGCACTGAACTACAGAGTAGGACCCCATCCAGGGTGCTTGTTTAAGTGACTGATGTGCTGAACTACAGAGTAGGACCCCACCCAAGGTACCCCTTTAAAAAGTGCCTGACACACTGAGCAGCAGAGAAGGAACCCAGGCAAGGGAGCCCTCTAAGTGCCTGAATAGGCGGAGCTATGGAGAAAGACTGACCAAAGAGGCCTTCTGATTGCCAGCTACCAGAGGCTTGAAAAAACACTCTGGTAGGCCCATAACTCCTGCGGCTGAGGCAGTCCGTGTCCCTGCACACTTGGCACAGCCAGCGACCCCATAACCCAAGCAACTGCACTACCTTCACACTCACCCTCACTGGGGCAGAGCTGCAACAGGCAAAAAGTCTTGCGTCTATGCACATAGGATCGCTTTGGTTATGTCCAATTCTTTGTGAATCTGAGGACTTTGGCCTGCCAGGCTTCTCTGTCAGTGGGGTTCTCCAGGTAAGAATACTGGAGTGTATTGGCCAATACTGGTTGCCATACCCTTCTGGAGCACTGTATTTCCTGCTGCCCTAGTCACCAACTCCCCTGAATATCTGCTGCCAGAAACCCTGTGACCCAAGCAGCTGTACCATCTCCACACCTGGCCCTCACTGGGGCATACCCAAGCCCTCCAGGGCAGCCTCAGGAGCAAATCCCAGTGGATGATCCTCATGCAGAGGTGGAAATAAAACCACAATTGAAACCTAGGGGAAAAGTGGCTAAGGAAGAAGACCCAAAACCTTCCCACCAGCTGTACAATCTACAGATTAAATACACACGATCAATTAGGCAGACTCTGTGACTATAGAATATACAACAGGACATTGAGAGCTCCCACAAAAGAAAATACACTACTTCTGATAGCTGTAGACACTGTAGGCAAGAACACACGGGAGTAGGACCAGATTAAAATCTGAGCTGCCCCCCACAGCAGGTCCAGAGACCAGCACAGTTTTGGAGGGTAACTTAGAGAAATGAGGTAACTGTGACTCCCAGCGAGGGAAAGGACCCTGACAGCAATGACTCAGGAAAAATATTTAATATTGTTATGTTTGGATTGTGATGTGGTATGTTTTAGAGTTTTTATCCTTTTTTTTTTTTTTTTCCCTTTTATTTTCCCCTCTGTCATAGTTGTTGATTTTGTTGGTACTATGAAATCTAATTAAACTTTAGGCCATTTTCTTTTTTTCAATCAAATATTTTATTGTTGTTATAAACCTCTGCCTCTATGTTGGGCTTTGGCAGTTCTGTGGCATTTTCCTTTCTTCTTTTTCCTTTTTTTTTTTTTTTTCTCCTCTTGTCTCCTTTTTTTAATATGAATTTTTAATTTTTTAAACATGTCATTCTTCTACATTTATTACTTTGTTGGCTTTTCCAACTGTTCTTTCCCCCTTGAAGTTAGTATTTAATGGACATAAAACTTTATAAATCTTTATCCCATGCCAATAAACAACTTAGCACCTTGCTTTAGTTGTGCTTTCCAGTTTGGACTTTAGCTAGTTTTGTTCTTAACTGGTAGATATCATTTTTGGATTCCTTTGTTCACCAGGTCAATCTATTCCACTTTATTTGTGTTGGACTGTTTTGATTTTGCTTATGAGTGTGTGTGTGTGTGTGTGTGTGTGTTTGTATTCTAGTCTTTAAATTATTATGTGCCTGATTTTGTAACTGGCATTTGTCTGGGGTTCATCTTTGGTTTCTCATTTTTGGGTATTGGTTTAATCACATTTAATGCCATAACAAACCACTTGTGGAATCTTTGTTCCTGACCAGAGATCAGCCCTGAGCTGTTGGAGCTGAAGCACTGACTCCAAGAATCTAGACTACCAGAGAACTAACCCTAGGGAGTATCAAATAGTGAGAACTCCCACAAAGGAAACCACTTGAATACAAGACCTCGTATCACCCAACCACCAGTAGAACCCTGAGAAGGACACATCATCCAAACAATAAACAAAATAAAAATACCAACCCAATCATCAGCAGACAGGATTATCACCTCACTCAGCCTCGCCCATTAGAGGGGAAAAAAAGCTCAGCACAAATCTCACTCTATAGGAAGCTTACACAAATCACTGGACCAACCTTAGGAGGGAAGAAACCAAAAGGAAGAAATAATTAAACCTTGAAGCCCAGAAAAGGAGACCTCAAACACAATAAGTTTAAAAACAGAAACTAATGAAAAGACAGAGAAATAATGCACAAAATAAGAAACAAACTAGAAACACAGAAGTCCAAATAAATGAAGAGTAAAGAGGAAAACTACATGAAAAAGAATTCAGAATAATGATAGTTAAGATTATCAAAAAGCTTGAAAAGAGAATGGAGAAAATGCAAGAATCAATTAACAAAACCTACAAGAATTAAAGACAAAACATACAGAGACAAACAACACAATTGTTGAAATGAAAAATACACTAGAAGGAATCAATATTAGAATATCTGAAGCAGAAGAACCAATCAGTGAGCTGGAAGATAAAATAGTGGAAATAACTCCTGAAGAACAGAATAAAGTAAAAAGAATGAAAAGAACTGGGGACAGTTTCAGAGACATCTGGGACAATATCAAATGCACCAACATTCGATTTATACAGTCCCAGAAGTAGAAGAGAAAAAAAAAAGGGGGGGTATGAGAAAATTTTTGAAGAGATCATAGTTGAAAATTTCCCCAACATGGAAAACGAAATAGTCAATCAAGTCCAACAGATGCAAAGAGTTCCACACATGATAAACCCAAGGAGAAACACACCAAGACACATAGTAAGCAAACTAACAAAGACTAAACACAAAGAAACAATATTAAAAGCAGCAAGGGAGAAGCAATAAGTAACATACAAGGAAAACCCAGTATGATTAATAGCTGATTTTTTAGCAGAAACTCTACAGGCCAGAAGGGAATGGCAGGATATACTTAAAGCACTGAAAGGGAACAATCTGCAACCAAGACTACTGTACCCAGCAAGAATCTCATTCAAAATTGATGGAGAAATAAAAAGTTTTGCAGACAAGCAAAAGTTAAGAGAATTCAGTACCACCAAATCAGCTTTACAATAAATGTTAAAGGGACTTAATATAGTCAGGAAATACAAGAGAAGAAAAAACTGCTAAATCAAACCCCAAGCAATTAAGAAAATGGCAATAGGAACATATATATCAATAATTAATTTAAATGTAAATGGATTAAATGCTCTAATCAAAATACACAGACTGGCTGAATTGCTAAAAAAAAAAAACCCATATATATGCTATCTACAAGAAACACAGTTCAGACCTAAAGACACATATAGACTGAAAGTTAGAGGATGGAAAAATATATTCCATGCAAATGGAAAGCAAAAGAAAGCTGGAATAGCAATCCTCATGTTAGACAAAACAGACCTTAAAATAAAGAAGATTACAAGAGAGAATGAAGGACACTACATAATGATCAAGGGATCAATTCAAGAGGAAGACATAACAACTGTAAATATCTATGCACCCAACACAGGATCACCTCAATACATAAGACAAACACTAACAGATATAAAAGGAGAAACTGACAATAACACAATAATAGTAGAAGACTTTAACACCCACACACACCAACCGACAGATCATCAAAACAGAAAATCAATAAGGAAACACAAGTCTTAAGTGATACATTAGATGAAATGGTTCTCCTTTATCTCTTCAGGACACTCCATCCAAATACAGAAGAATACACCTTCTTCTCAAGTTCACATGGAACATTCTCCAGGATAGACCACATCTTGAGTCAAAAATCAAACCTCAGTAAATTTAAGGAAATTGAAATCGTATCAAGTATCTTTTCTGACTGCAACGTTATGACACTAGATATCAATTACGAGGGAAAAAAAACTGTAAAAAACACACAAACACATGAAGATCAAACAACAGGTTTCTAAATAATGAACAGGTTACTGAAGAAATCAAAAGTGAAAGTGAAAGTCTCTCAGTTGTGTCCAACTCTTTGTGACCCCATGGACTATACAGTCCATGAAATTCTTCAGGCCAGAATACAGGAGTGGGTAGCCTTTTTCTTCTCCAGGTGATCCTCCCAACCCAGGGATCGAACCCACGTCTCCCACATTACAGGCAATCCTTTACAGGCTGAGACACAAGGGAAGACCAAAGAAAGAAACCAAAAGGGAAATAAACAAATTCCTAGAAACAAATGACAATGAAAACACAACAACTCAAAACCTATGGGATGCAGCAAAAGCAGTTTTAAGAGGGAAGTTTATAGCAATACAATCTTACCTCAAGAAACAAGAGAGACATCGAATAGATAACCTAAGTTTACACCTAAAACAACTGGAAAAACAAAAACAAAAAAATGCCAAAATTAGCAGAAGGATAGAAATCAAAAATTTCAGAGCAGAAATAAATGAAAACTGAAAGAAACAGCAGTAAAAATTAATAAAACTAGGTGGTTCATTGAGAAAATAAACAAAATTGACAACCCTTTAGCTAGTCTCATCAAGAAAAAAAGAGAGAAGAATCAAATCAACAAAATTAGAAATGAGAAAGGAAAGGTTACAAGAGAAAGTGAAGAAATACAAAGGATTATAAGAGACTATTATGAACAACTATATAGCAATACAATGGATAACCTGGAAGAAATAGACAGATTTTAGAAAGGTTCAATCTCCAAGACTCAACCCGTAAGAAATAGAAATTATAAATAACCCAATTACAAGCACTGAAATTGAAGCTATGATCAAAGTTCTCCCAAAAAACAAAAGTCCAGGACCAGATGGCTTTCATAGAAGAATTCTATCAAACATTTAGACAGGAGCTAATGCCTATCCTTTGAAAACTCTTTCAAAAAACTGCAGAGGAAGGAACAGTTCCAAACTCATTCTACATGGCCACCATCACCCTGATACCCAAACCAGACAAAGACAACACAAAAAAAGAAAACTACAGGCCAATATCACTGATGAATATAGATGCAGATACCCTCAACACAATTTTACCAAACAGAATTCAATAAGACATTTAAAAGCTCATACATCATGCTCAAGTTGGGTTTATTCCAGGGATGCAAGGATTCTTCAATATACGCAAATGAAACAATGTCATATAGCATATTAACAAACTGAAGGATAAAAACCATATGATAATCTCAATAGATGCAGAAAAAGCCTTTGAAGAAATTCAGCACCCATTTATGATGAAAACTCTTCAAAAAATGGGCAGAGAAGGAACTTATCTCGACATAGTACAGGTCATATATGATAAGCCCACAGCAAACATTACTCTCAATGATGAAAACCTGAACGCATTCCCACTAAGATCAAGACCAAGACAAGGGTGTCCACTTTACCATTATTATTCAACATAGTTTTGAAAGTTCTAGCTACAACAATCAGAGAATTTAAAAAGAAAAGAAAAGGAATCCAGATCAGAAAAGAAATAAAGCTCTCACTGTTTGCAGATGACATGATACTGTACATAGAAAACCCTAAAGATACTAACAGACAATTACTACAGCCAATCTGTGAATTTAGCAAAGTTGCAGGAAACAAAATCAATACTCAGAAATCACTTGCAATTCTATATACTAACAATGGAAAATCAGAAAAAGAAATTAAGGAATCAATCCCATTCACCACTGCAACAAAAAAAATTAAGTGTCTAGGAATAAACTTACCTATGGAGACAAAAGAACTGTACAAAAAAAATTATGACACTAATTAAGCTGTGACAAACCTAGACAACATATTAAAAAGTGGAGACATTACTTTGCCTACAAAAATTTGTATAGTCAAAGCCATGAAAAATTTCATTATTTTTATAGGTGAGTAATATTCCATTGTATATTAATACAATCTTTATCCATTTGTCTATTGTCATAGACAATAAAAAAGGCTGAGAGCCAAAGAATTGATGTTTTTGAACTGTGGTGCTGGAGAAGACTTTTGTGAGTCCCTTGGACATAGGAGATCAAACAAGTCAATCCTAAAGGAAATCAACCCTGAATATTCACTGGAAGGACTGATGCTGAAGCTGAAGCTGCAATGCATTGGCCACCTGATATGAAGAGCCAACTCATTGGAAAAGACCTTGGTGCTGGGAAAGATTGAAGACAGGAGGAGAAGGGGACAATACAGGATGAGATGGTTGGATGGCATCACTGACTCAATGGACATGACTTTGAGTAAGCTCCGAGACATGGTGAAGGACAAGGAGACCTGGCATGCTGCAGATCACAGGGTTGCAAAGAGTCAGACACAATTGAGTGAATGAACAACAATAAAGACATATCCCAGTGAAGTTATCACACTTTAAGTAATTATTTGGACAACTATATAAAACCATGGAGGAAGATCAGACTGGCATTAGATTTCTCTACAGAGAAATTCTACACTGAATACAATGTAGTAGCACTTACACAGTTTTGAAAGAATGAAATAATAATCCAAGGATTTCAAATATAGCCAAACTACATGTTAGGTTTCACGAAGGTGTGATCACTCCCACTCACCTAGAGCTGGGCATTCTGGAATGTGAAGTCAGGTGGGCCTTAGGAAGCATCACTACGAACAAAGCTAGCGGAGGTGATGGAATTCCAGTTGAGCTATTTTAAATTCTTAAAGATGATGCTGTGAAAGTGCTGCACTCAATATGCCAGCAAATTTGGAAAACTCAGCAATGGCCACAGGACTGGAAAAGGTCAGTTTTCATTCCAATCCCAAAGAAAGGTAATGCCAAAGAATGCTCAAACTACCACACAATTGCACTCATCTCACACACTAGTAAAGTAATGGTCAAAATTCTCCAAGCCAGGCTTCAGCAATACATGAACCGTGAACTTCCAGATGTTCAAGCTGGTTTTAGAAAAGGCAGAGGAACCAGACATCAAATTGCCAACATCTGCTGGTTCATCAAAAAAGCAAGAGAGTTCCAGAAAAATATCTATTTCTGCTTTATTGACTATGCCAAAGCCTTTGTGTGGATCACAATAAACTGTGGAAAATTCTTCAAGAGATGGGAATACCAGACCACCTGACCTGCCTCTTGAGAAACTTGTATGCAGGTCAGGAAGCAACAGTTAGAACTGGACATGGAACAACAGACTGGTTCCAAATAGGGAAAGGAGTACATCAAGGCTGTGTATTTTCACCCTGCTTATCTAACTTATATGCAGAGTACATCATGAGAAATGCTGGGCTGGAGGAAGCACAAGCAGGAATCAAGATTGCCGGGAGAAATATCAATAATCTCAGATATGCAGATGATACCACCCTTATGGCAGAAAGTGAAGAAGAACTAAGGAGCCTCTTGATGAAAGTGAAAGAAGAAAGTGAAAAAGTTGGCTTAAAGCTTTACATTCAGAAAACTAAGATCATGGCATCCAGTCCTATCACTTCATGGCAAATAGATGGGGAAACAGTGGCTGACTTTATTTTTCTGGGCTCCAAAATCACTGTGGATGGTGATTGCAGCCATGAAATTAAAAGACACTTGCTCCTTGGAAGGAAAGTTATGACCAACCTAGATAGCATATTAAAAAGCAGAGACATTACTTTGCCAACAATGGTCCATCTAGTCAAGGCTATGGTTTTTCCAGTAGTCATGTATGGATGTGAGAGTTGGACTACAAAGAAACCTGAGTGCCAAAGAATTGATGCTTTTGAACTGTGGTGTTGGAGAAGACTCTTGAGGGTCCTTGGACTGCAAGCAGATCCAACCAGTCCATCCTAAAGGAGATCAGTCCTGGTGTTCATTGGAAGGACTGATATTGAAGCTGAAACTCCAATACTTTGGCCACCAGATGTGGAGAGCTGACTCATTTGAAAAGACCCTGATGCTGGGAAAGATTGAGGGCAGGAGGAGAAGGTTGAGGGCAGAGGATGAGATGGTTGGATGGCATCACCGACTCAATGTACATGAGTTTGGGTGAACTCCGGGAGTTGGTGATGGACGGGGAGGCCTGGCGTGCTGCGATTTATGGGGTCGCAAAGAGTCAGACACGACTGAGTGACTGAACTGAACTGAACTTATACTTTAGGTATAAAGATCACTGACTAACATTTTGCAACTTATAGGTATGTTGTACTTCTGAGATTTTCTTGAGGAAATACTAGAAGACAAACCAATTACAAAATAACTGAAGAAACTACGGCAAAGGAACATTGAAGGTATTTAAGTCTCCAACTAAGACAAAAACAAATGTGAACATTAAGATGCCAAAACAAAATGTGTCTATCAACATCTTGATCACATAAATTAGGTGAATAACAGAAATATGAGGGAGCAAAGAGGAAAGAAATTAGGAGATAAAGAAAATGTGGTATCTAGGACTATCCTGGTGGTCCCGTGGTTAAGAATCCACCAGGGGACACAGGTTTGATCCTTGGTCTGGGAAGATTCCACATGCTGTGGCACAACAGAGTCTACATGCTGCAAGTAGAGAGAAGCCCCCACCCCCATCCACAACTAGAGAAAGTCTGCAAGCTGCAATGAAGGCCCAGACCTAGTTCAGCCAAAATTAACTAAATAAATAAGTAAAAGTTCAGTTCAGTTAAGTTCAGTCACTCAGTTGTGTCCGACTCTTTGTGACCCCATGAATTGCAGCACGCCAGGCCTCCCTGTCCATCACCAACTCCCAGAGTTCACTCAGACTCACATCCATCGAGTCAGTGATGCCATCCAGCCATCTCATCTTCTGTCATCCCCTTCTCCTCCTGCCCCCAATCCCTCCCAGCATCAGAGTCTTTTCCAATGAGTCAACTCTTCGTATAAGGTGCCCAAAGAACTGGAGTTTCAGCTTTAGCATCATTTCTTCCAAAGAAATCCCAGGGCTGATCTCCTTCAGAAAGGACTGGTTGGATCTCCTTTCAGTCCAAGGGACTCTCAAGAGTCTTCTCCAACACCACAGTTCAAAAGCATCCATTCTTCGGCGCTCAGCCTTCTTCACAGTCCAACTCTCACATCCATACATGACCACAGGAAAAACCACAGCCTTGACTAGACGAACCTTTGTTGGCAAAGTAATGTCTCTGCTTTTGAATATGCTATCTAGGTTGGTCATAACTTTCCTTCCAAGGAGTAAGCGTCTTTTAATTTCATGGCTGCAGTCACCATCTGCAGTGATTTTGGAGCCCCAAAAATTAGTCTGACACTGTTTCCACTGTTTCCCCATCTATTTCCCATGAAGTGATGGGACCAGATGCCATGATCTTCGACTTCTGAATGTTGAGCTTTAAGCCAACTTTTTCACTCTCCACTTTCACTTTCATCAAGAGGCTTTTTAGTTCCTCTTCACTTTCTGCCATAAGGGTGGTGTCATCTGCATATCTGAAGTTATTGATATTTCCCCCGGCAATCTTGATTCCAGCTTGTGGTTCTTCCAGCCAGTAAAAGTTAGCTGCCTTTAAAAATAAATTTAAAAAAAAGTGTTGTTTGCTCTATCGAGCATCTGACAGAAAAAAGCATGCCACGTATCATTTAAAACTGATATATCAATTAAGAAAAATAAAGGTATATTTAATAGTACAAAGTTAATAAGAAAGATAATATTATCGATTAAAATAAAGTGATAAAAGAGAAAAGCCAGAAAGAAGGGAAAGAGTCAGTATATTTACTGGTCACTATTAATTGCTTCTGGTGATGGAAATTAAGGACTGACCAAGATGATGATTTAGAAGGCTCCTGACTTAGCCTCCTCCTACCTATGCATTAAATATACAGCTATACATGGATCACTTCCCTCTGAGGAAAATCCAAAAAGAAGTTGAGTGACTCCTGTGCATCAGGCAACCGAGAAAATCCCCACATTGAAATGAGTAGGAAAGACTAAAACATGTTCTCACCATGATCTCTGCCCTAAGCACAATACCACACAGTTGAGAAGGAAGCTGACAGCTTCTCCATGAGAAGCAAAGGGTTTGGGCCACATATGGAGTGTACCAACTTTTAAAGCTGTCACTTGAGTGATGGACAAAATCATCCAGCTCTGACAGCAAGTGAGGCTTGAATTTCGAAGTCCCACAGGACTGTAGCAAACAAAGAACACAAGCACTCCTTTTGGACATCCCCTCCAGCTTCAGTGTACATGGAACAAACAAAAATGCCCATGTCCCAGTTTTTTCTTGAAAGAGATTTGATTACAATACTTTCCTAGCTGCTGTCTGAAGGTTCAGCTTCTAGTCAGCCTGAATTTTAGGGCCAACGTGGATTCTCCTGGGAGCCTGAAACCACACTTTCTCCACCTAGTTTCAACAGCAAAACCAAGGGTCCAAGGAGATTGTCCATACTTTTGAAGCTTCCAAACAAGACATGGACCCTCAAATCATCTGGTTCTGACAGCCAATGAGCTCAGTGTTCATGAGTCCCACAGAAACATTATAAACAAAGGGGAAAAAACCCACCCAGTTTTCCAACAGCTGCATAAGCACTTCCTGAAGCTACCCTCTCCAGATTTACTGCAAAGGGAGAAGGCAAAAATACTCATCTCCCAGTCTCTGCATGGATTGGATTTACTGCATGCTTTCCCAGCTGCTGCCAGAGGCTCTGGCTTCTAATCAGCCTGAATGCGGGAAGAGACTGGGATCCTCCCATGAGCCTGAAACAGCTCATGGGCACATCTTCCACTACCTCTCCTGGTTCACTGCAACTCAAATCAGGTTTCGAGCTTCTCCCTGGAAGGAGCCTGTCCATACCTAGCACCCCAACTGTTATGGCTGTCTCTGAGGGACTGGATCACAAACTACCCAGCTCTGGGAGCTATAGGCCTCAGAATTCATCAATCACCCACTACATAAAACAAAGAATCATATGATCATGTCACATTTGATGAAATCGGACATCCTTTTATAAAAAAATCCTCAACAATATAAACAGAAGAAACATACCTCAACATAATAAAGGCCACATATAAGAAGCCCACAGCTATCACCATACAATGAAAAGCTGGAAGCTTTTCCTCTCGGACCACGAATAAGACAAAGGTGTCCATTCTCAGAACTTCTATTCCATGTGTAGAAGAATTCCTAGCCAGCACAATTAGTCCATAAAAACAAATGAAGGGCATCTAAACAAGAAAGGAACAGACAAACTCTCTTTAAAGATGACATAAGATGCTTGGCTCTTTTCTGTGATGCGCCAACAGAAAGGAAGACATGAGGAAATAAAGTAAAAGTATGTACTGCACGCCCAGAGCTGGCAGATGTATCTCCACAGCTTTACAGAAAGTTCATGTAGATCCCAGTTCCAGGTACTGGGGTAAAAATCTCGGTCAACTATATTACTAAATAGAACATGTGTAGGACATGAAGTCAAGCTGGGTTTTAATCTTGCTTCTGCTACTTACTAGCTTTGCAACCTTCAGGAAGGTCATTTTTCTCTTAGCCACAGTTGGCTCACATGTATTATGGCAAAAGGAAGAATTGTCAATCACTTATATTCACTCCAAATACCTCACCAGTACTTTTACTTATCTAATTTTGTCTTCACATAAACATGTGATGGAGATGACATGAACTCCATTTTGCAAATAAGGTTCAGAGAGATTATGAGACTTGCCCAGTATCATGCTATTGGTAGTGGTGGATGTGTTGTACTCAGATCTTTCAAGAAAACCTGCTGCAAGAAGGCTGGTTGGTGGACATTCTCCAGGTGCCTTATACTCAAATCTTCAGCAGCATCCATCCCTGAGACCATTATCTCCCAGGGCTGCTCCTGGCCAATGAAAGGCAATAATTCAGGTACAAGAGATGGGCCACTCCATCCTGAGAAGAACTCCTGTGATAGCACAGACAATCTACTCTGGGGATCTTATTGCCTAGATGAGCATTTCTCAGGGCTGCATTGAAGTCTGAGGCTTTTCCTCCTCAAGACTCCTTCCTTCTGGTTCCCCTTGAACAGGCATCAGACTTGCATCACACTCTGAAAGCCTTTTCCACCAAATCTGTTTTCTTCCTCCTTTATTCTTTGCAGTTATTTCCCACAAATAAATCTCTCCAATGTCTAATTCCATCTTGGTAACTTCTTATTGGAGGACCAAAACTGGCATACATATAGCAAATATAACCCACAGAGTCAGGTCCTAGGAGAGTTAAATGAGAACAGGAATGAGATAAGGGGATAATGTTGTGAAAGATCCCAGGACACTGGTGGCATGGAGGCCAAAAGTTCACAACCTTTGGTATACATCTGAATCACTAGTGCTATGTTTACAAAACAGACAGAGTTGATACCCATCTCAGACCTACTGGAATCTCTGAGATTGGTCATGACTTAAAAAAAGTAATTTACTGGGGTGAAAATCACATTCAATGAAATCAACCATTTTAAAGAGAATAATTCAGTGTCATTTAGTATCTTTAAAGTTTTCTTGAAATCATCTTCTCTATATAGTTCCAAGACATTTCCATCACTCACAAAACCTCTTATTCATTAAACGGTTTCTCCCTACTCCCAACTTTCCCCAGCCCCTGGCAACTACCAATCTGTAATCTCTCTATGAAATTCTCAATTCTAAATATTTCATATTAGTGGAATCATACAATATTTGTCATTTTGTGTCTGGCTTCTTATACTTAGCTTGAGGTTTTGGAGGTTCATCTGTTTTGCAGCATATATCAGTACTTACTCCCTTTTTATGACTAAATAATATTTCATTGCATGAATATACCATAATTTGGTATGAAATCATATCTGAACTCTCAATTCTATTCCACTGGCCCATAAGTTTATCTTTGTGCCAGTGCCATACTTTTAACTACTGAAGCTTTGTAGTAAATTTTGAAATCAAGAAGCTGTTCGTCTTTTTCAAGATTTTTTGGGCTATTTGAGGGATATTATAATTCCAAGTGAATTTGAAAATCAGCTTTTACATTTCTGCCAAAAATGAAATTTTGATAGGGATTACACACTGAATCTATAGATTACTGTGAATTGTACTGATATCTGAATAAGTCTTCTAATTCATAAACACAGATATCTTTCCATTTATATAAGTTTTCTTTAATTTCTTTCAGCAATGTTTTATACCACACAGGTCTTTAGCATCTTTGGCTAAGTTCATTCCTGGGTATTTCACTCTTTTGGGGGATATTACATGAAATTGATTCCTGAATTTTCCTTTTCAGATTGTTAATTGCTGGAGTTTAAAAACACAACTGATTTTTGTATGTTGATCTTGTATGCTGCAATTTTGCTAAATTTGTTTATTAGCTCTAAAAGTTTTTTTGTAGATTCTTTGAGATATATAGGATCATGTCATATGCAAATTGAGATAATTTTACTTTTTCCATTTCAATTTAATTGCCTTTTATTTTCTTAAAAAATTTCTCTGGCTACAACTTCCAGCACAATGTTGGATATCAGTAGTAAAAGCGGGCATCCTAGTCTGTTCCCCACCTTAAAGGGAAAACTTTCAATCTCTCACCATTGAGCATGATGTTAGCTGTGGGTTTTTTATAAATGCCTTTTATCATGTTGAGAAGGTCATATTTTTTAATAAAGTATTGAAAATAATCAATGTAGGAACTCTAAGTATTTATTAAATTGAAAACAGGAAGTGATGTTTCCCTATATGCTGATATGCTTTGGTGTGGCAATGCTGAGTATAAAATGCCAATGGAGGAAAAAGCAAACAAAAATATATAGACAGTTCTGAACACTCTGATGTGTTTCTAGGAGCCAGCACCATTATGTGAAGGAAACAGCAGGTTTTGGTGTTAGATCAACTAGGCTGGAATATCCAGCTTTGCTATGATTCAGGTTGTGTCACATTGAGAAATTTGTATAATCTCTTTGAAACTATTTCCTTTTCTGTAGAAATAATAGCAGCCTTGCAGGGTTTTGTTATGATTACATGTGAAGGACTGCACTCTATACTCTGTACTTAGAACATACTTGCAGCTAAACAAATACTAGTTCTCTTGGCTAAGCCCACCCCTACCATCTGCAGGGCTTGTGGCAAAAGGAGAAAAAGAGGCTTAGTTAATAAATATATGATTGAAAAAAAAAAATAAATAAATATATGATTGTTTAAAAATTACAAATCAAGGTAAACATTGTATTCCTTTCCCCCCTCTCAGTTTCTTCATTAATTCAATTTAAAAACATTTATTGAGTGTTAATTTATGTCAGGCCCAATGCTTCACTTACATTAAAATGTCAGTCAAGGAACTCCAGCTCAGAATGGAGGAAAGCCAGGAAAACCTACAACATTTCTTCCAACTGAAATAATAAAACATGCAAAAAACATGCAAAATTCCTAGAGCGCTGAAATGCGGATGTATTCGACATTAACCAAAATCATATTTAGGTGAAACATCAGAGACATTTATTATGTACATTTATGCATCCCCTATTATTTGCTAGATTCTGAGCCAGGAGTAAAATATGTGCTATTACTAATCATTATTTAATAAATTCTAGAAGTTCTATCTTATGAAATAAGAGAATATAAAATATTAATTATTTTACGTTTTTGCAGGGAGGCTTTCCTTGGCCACATTATTTAAAATTTCAAAGCAGGACTTGAAATTTTTCTCTACTTAATTTTCCTCCACAGCATGCACTACCTTTTAACAAATTATATACTTTACATAGTAATTTTGTTTATTGTATGTCTCTCTGCCAAAATGCTAGCACCATGAGAGTGTTTCATTGCAAGGATATATCGTAATGCATTCATCCATTCCCTGCATGAAACAGACCAGCGTCATATCTACATTTTCACCATTAAAAATAATGAACATTCTTTATGTCTTTTTATTCACATATGAGAGTTTCTCTGTGATTTATAGTTGATTCTTGTTATTTGCAGTAGTTGTGCTTTATAAAGTACTGCAAACACTAAATTAGCAGATATTGTGTGCTCCTAGAGGAAACATAGGGTTAGATCCCTGCAAACCTCTGGTCACAATATTTTTGTCAACCAATTCTTGTTTTATGTGTATTTCTGTTTCAAGACACCTTATATATGTGCTACTGATTCACTAACATTGAACTCACAATCCAAAGCACTGTGACTCATGGCTAAACAAAGTATATTTAACACAAGCAGCCTTCCTGAATTTAGGAACACAAGACAGCACTTCAGCATATATGGGGCAGGGAGGAGTGGGGGGAGGCATTTTAAAAATGAAATCACCAACAAAATCCACAAAATGCAAAAAAAAAAAGGGGGGGGGCGGGGGGGCGGGGGGGGCACTAAAATGACCATGACTAGAAGGACACTCATTTGCAAACAAAACAAGAAGGCTGTGGACTTCAAAAATATTCACAACCTAAAAGCTGAGTTATGTTTTACTCAGTGGAGACTTTTAGGACTTCAAGCCCAGGAGACAGCAACTCAAGTGACCCTGAGAGAACTGCTCTGAGGAGGCAAGGAGAAGGAGCCAGGTTAAACAGGAGTTTTACAACAAAGGTCAGGTAGTCTGAACATCAAAATATTATTGTTAATTAAAGAAAATCAGATATCCCAAGTTAAGGAATTCAGTGCTTTTCTCTGTATGGAAAGATGCAAGAGTCTGTGCTCACTGAAATCATTCCTTTGATATGTACCTCAGCTAACTGGGGCCATTATCCTGTGTTTTCACAGCATCTTGAGTTCCCTCAGGGCTCACCAGCTCACTATCCAAAGTAGCTGTAATTGCTGATGACTATGACATCCATTGTTTACTGATATAGAAGTAAATATTCCATTTCTCAAGGCAGAGTGTCACCTCGTTTGGCCTCAGTTGGGACTGTGCACATGAAGGGATGCAAACTTCTGCCACTCTTCATCTACAAGTGACTGTGAAAGCACTGTAGGTACTGATTTCAGGATTACAAATGCATTTTAGCAAGTGCACAAATTTGCAAATCTGGCTAGATATTAACCAATAGCCATCTTCAGATTTATTAGGTGTTAGCACATTGTTGCTCAAAACGGTTGTACCTCTTTCACTTCCATCATAAGTTTCACCCCATCTAATGTCCCCACATCATTTCCAACCCTTAGTATTGTTACTATTTTTAACTTCTGTCAATCCAGGGCACATAAAATGGCAATGTGTGGTTGGTTGCTTAAAGGTAGATTTATCAGATTACTAATAAGATTGAGAACCCCTTTGAATTGCCCAGATGCTCATTTCCCATTTTCCTATTGTTTGCTGATTGGTTTGAATTGGTTATCCTTGGATATGTATCTCAACATAGAAATTTTAGAACAAGTTTGCCCACTTAAAAAAAAATTGTTGGAAAATTTATTAGAATTGCATTGATTTTATAGGTCAGTTTGAGGAGAAACAACATTGTTAAAATATCTGTTACTATCTTTTTTATGTATTTCAGAGATGTTTTGTGATTTTTCTCTGGAAAAATATTGTACATTTGGGAATTAAATTTATTTCTAGTCACTGTGTAGTTTTTGTTATAATTTATATATCCCCATAACATTTTCTAATTGATTACTGTTGCTGTAGGGTTCATTACTGATAATCCTCCCAGTGTTACTGAGATATAATTGACATAAACATTGCATTCATTTAAAGCATATAATGCATTGATTTGATATACATATATATTGCCAAATGATCATGTCAATAAGTTTAGTTAATATTCATCATCTCACATAGTTATTTTTTTCTTGTGATGAGAACTTTTAAGATCTGCTCTCTTAGCAGCTTAGCACCAGATTCTGACCCCCAACCTCTGGTAATGACCAGTGTGCTCTCTGTTTCTAGGAGTTTGTTTTTTTAAGATTTCACATATAACTGCGATTAATTTAGATTTACAGTATTTGTCTTTATTTGTTCACTTGGCATAATGAATTCAAAGTACATCTGTATTATTTTATATGGCAGGATTTCCTTCTTTTTATGGCTGAATAATAGTCCACTATTTATATATACATATATATGTGTATATATATGTATGTGTGTGTGTGTATTCTGTTGCTGTTGTTCAGTCAATGAGTTGTGTCTGACTCTTTGTGACTCCATGGACTGTCCATGGAATTCTCCAGGCCAGAATACTGGAGTGGGTAGCCTTTCCCTTCTCCAAGGGATCTTCCCAACCCAGGGATCGAACCCAGGTCTCCTGCATTGCAGGTGGTTTCTTTACCAGCTGAAACACAAGTGAAGCCCCAAAATACTAGAGTGGGTAGCCTACACCTTCTCCAGCAGATCTTCCAACACAGGAATTGAACCAGGATCTCCTGCACTGCAGGTGGATTCTTTACCACCTGAGCTATCAGGGAAGTCCGTGTGTGTGTGTGTGTGTGTGTGTGTGTGTGTATAGTTGCTATTGTTCAGTCAGTAAGTCGTGTCTGACTCTTTGTGACCCCATGGACTGCAACAGGCTAGGCTTCCCAGTCCTTCACTCTCTTTGGGAGTTTGCTCAAACTCATGTTCATTGAATCTATGATACCATCTAACCATCTCATCCTCTGGCTGCCCCCTTCCCCTCCTGCCTTCAATCTTTTCCAGAGTCAGCTCTTTGTATCATGTGGCTAAAGTATTGGAGCTTCAGCATCAGTCTTTCCAATGAATACTGAGGGTTGATTTTCTTTAGGATTGACTGGTTTGATCTCCTTGCTGTTCAAGGGTCTCTTAAGAATCTTCTCCAGCACCACAATTCAAAAACATCAGTTCTTTGGCACTCAGTTCTTCATGGTCCAACTCTCATATCCATACATGACTACTGGAAAAACCATAGCTTTGACTATCCAAACTTTAGTTGGTAAAGTGATGTCTCTGCTTTTTAATACACTATCTAGGTTTGTCATTGCTTTTTTCCCAAGGAACCAGTGTTTTAATTTCATGACTGTGGTCACCATCTGCAGTGATTTTGGAACCCAAGACAATAAAATCTGTCACTTTACCCTTCTATTTACTATGCAGTAATGGGATTGAATGCCATGATTTTAGTTTTTTGAACATTGTTTTAAGCCAGCTTTTTCACTCTCATCTTCCACCTTCATTAAGAGCCTTTTTATTTCCTCTTTGCTTTCTGCCATTAGTGTTATCATCTGCATATGTGAGGTTGCTGATATTTCTCCCAGCAACCTTGATTCCAACCTGTGAGTTATCCAGCCTGGCATTTCGCCCGATGTACTCTGCATAGAAGTTTAATAAGCAGGGTGACAATATACAGCCTTGTGACAATATACTCCTTTCCCAATTTTGAACCAGTCCATTGTTTTCTGTCTGGTTCTAACTGTTGCCTCTTGACCTGCATACAGGTTTCTTAGGAGGTAGGTAAAGTGGTCTGGTATTCCCACCTCTTAAAGAATTTTCTACAGTTTGTTGTGATCCACACAGTCAAAGACTTCAGCATAGTCAATGAAGCAGAAATAGAAGTTTATCTGGAATTCCCTTGCTTTTTCTATTATCCAATGGATGTCATCAATTACATTTTCTTTATCCATTCATCTGCTGATGGACACAGACCATGGTGTGTTTCCATGTCTTGGTTACTGTAAATAATTATACAATAAACATGGGGGTAGCAGATATATCTCAAGACAGTATTTTTGTTTTCTTTGGATATGTAATATATCCAGAATTAGAATTTCTGGATTCTTCTGGACTCTAAAATCACTGTGGATGGTGACTGCAGCCATGAAATTAAAACAGACAACATACTAAAAAGCAGAGACACTACTTTGCTGACAAAGGTCCATATAGTCAAAGCTATGGTTTTTCCAATAGTCATGCACCAATATGAGAGCTAGACAATTGAAAATGCTGAGTGCCAAAAAATTGATGCCTTCAAACTGTGGTGCTAGAGAATATTCTTGAAAGTCCCTTGGACTGCAAGGAGATCAAACCAGTCGATCATAAAGGAAATCGACCCTGAATATTCACTGGAAGGATTGACGCTGAAGCTGAAGTTCTAGTACTTTGGCCACCTGATGTGAACAGCTGACTCATTGGAAAAGACCCTGATGCTGGGAAAGATTGAAGGCAGGAGGAGAAGGGGGGGACAAAGGATGGGATGGTTGGATGGCATCACTGACTTAATGGACATGAGTTTGAGCAAGCTCCAGTAGATGGCGAAGGACAGGAAAGCCTGTTGTGCTGCAGTCCATGGGGTCGCAAAGAGACACGACTGAGTAACGACAACAACAACAAATGGTAGCTTTAACTGTAATTTATTGAGGAACCTTCACACTGTTTTTCATAATGACTGCACTAATTTACATTCTCATACCACCAAAGTTTTTGTTAATGTTTTATCTGGAACCACTGAGCTCTATTATTTTTTATTATTGTTTGTAGATACTATTGGTATTTTCCCCACATAGATGGGGCAGAAAGTGCTAATTATGGTCCCAGCACCCATTCACCATATTTTTATTTTGCTAAAAGGCCTTCTCCCCAATACACACACCTGTTTTAGCTAAGTACATGGCCACCAGCTAAACATAACATATTTTAGGCTCCCTTGTAATCATGTGATTAAGTTATGGGTTTTCTGTTTTTGTTTTTAAAAATATTTATTTATTTGGCTGTGCTGGGTCTTAGTTGCAGTATGCAAGATATCTAGCTGTGGCATACAAACTCTTAGTTACATGTGGGATCTATTACCCTGACCAGGAATCAAACCCTGGCCCCCTGAATTGGGAGGGTAGAGTCCTAGCCCCTGGACCACCGGGGAAGCCCTCTGTTTTTGTTTTCACTTCAGTTTTTTAAGTGGTAAGACTAGAAAGGGAAAGTTGCTCAGTGGTGTCTGACTCTGCAACCCCATGGACTATACAGTCCACAGAATTCTCCATGCTAGGATACTGGAGTGGGTAGCCTTTCCCTTCTCCAGGGGATCGTCCCAACCCAGGGGTTGAACCCAGGTCTCCCATATTGCAGGCAGATTCTTTACCAGCTGAGCCACAAGGGTAAGGCTAGAATCTTCAGTTAAAGATAGAATAGTAGCAGAAAAGTGGGCATCCTTGTCTTATATCTGACTTAATGGAACTATCTCTAAGCTTTTAAAATCTGAAATTTACAAGAGCTTTTGGATAGATATATTGATCATGTTGATGATGAAATTTTCCTTAGGTTTTACTTATTTTTATCATAAGTGTTACATTACATCCAGTGTTTCAAGCTGCACTGCATCTAAAGTTTTTGTGTATCACCTGTTTCCCTTTCTTGGTCCTCCAACCAGCTGAATCTGCCCTCTGCTTCTGGACTTGGCTGAAATGTCACACAATGGGGCTTATTTAGTTGTCACCATCTTGACAGGTATAAAAAAGCATCAGGTCTCTGTGGAATAGACCATGACTAATGGAAAACAAAGTCAAGAGGAAGTCAGATAAATTTACCCTCCCTTTGCTCCTCTATGGATCTGCTCAATGGGGGCACTTCCTTCTTGCAAACCTTTTGTGTAAATTCCCATAAGCTGAAGTCACAAGCCTGAATGTCTGTAATCTATTTGGAAGTTGTGGCTAATATGGCAACAGTACAACTACTTCACAACTTTCCTTGCCAGACATCACCTATTTTCTCATTCTCCCTGCTGAGATCTGTACCCCTCAAAGTGTCAACTTTGTAATCTGCCCCCCAGGCTCTGCTTTCTAGCAGATCCAGCCTAGGATAATCAGACTAAAATCTAGCACATCTACTAAGACAATGGTAACATTTTTCTCTTTTAATCTCTGACATTGATATGCTGATATATACTGATACAAAGATGGATGTCAACCGATCCTTCACCCTCAGGATAAATTCTTCTTGGACAGGATATATTTCAAAAATACTGGATTTCATGCACTAGCATTTCATTTAGGAATTATTCATTTATGATCCTAAGTGAGATTAATCTATAGTAGCCTTTTCTTTAAATTTTCTTTAAATCAAGATAATATAGCTAAAAAAAGTCTACAATTTTCTTTCTTTTTGTGTTCTCTAAAATATGTATAAGACAGGGACTACCAGTTGATGTTTGATGAAACTTGTGTTCAAATTTTAGTGGCCTGATGTAGTTCTTATTCTTGAGAGGTATAGAATTGATAGAGGCATATTTTTAACTACAAAGACTATTTCTTTAACGGATATTGGCTCACTGTGGTTTTCTATGTCACCTTCAGTCAATAAAATCTTAAGTATTAAAATAGCTTGCATAAAAATGTAGTTTGAAATCTATGGAACAGCACAGCACGTTTATGCCCTGTGATCCAGTAAAATTCCACTTTAGTTTACTGACTGAAATTATCAAAAAGATACACAAAATTTATACATAGGGATGGAATTTCAATGCAGTACTTCTTATAACACCAATAATTTTGGAAACAATGTAAATATTAAAAATTGAGATTGTTTTCAGCAAAGAATCATATCTACTCAATTGAATACCATACAGCCAACAAAAGCTATATTCTTGAAGAATATTTAGAGAGTGTGAGAGCATATTATGGGTTGAAAGGTGAAAAAAAATTATATATTATTTTACTTTCATTTGCAAATAAGAGAGAGGGAGGGAGGAGGGAAGGGGAGAGATAGAAAGAGAAAGGGAGAGAGAGACAGAGGGAAAGGAAAAGAAGAGAGAGAATAGAAGACTCATAGTACATATCCCAAAGTTTTAACCTTGCTATATTTTTCATTAAATTGTTACATATATATTTTATCATGAACATGAATGATACTTCTGCCATCAGGAAGAAAACATGTTATAACAGATTTTAAAAAGTCATTCCTGTTTTTTAAAGCCACACTAATCCAGGATGGGGTGTTAGCTCCTCCTGCAGAAAGGCATTCTCTACTAATTCAATGCTATGTCCTACTTACTGAGTAAGGATACAAAATAACCCAACACTGCAACTTGAGGAGAAACTGCTGACACCTAAAACTGGCATCAGAACATGTCCCAACTAGAACTTTAGGCCTGTCAGAATACATCTAGGGCAACTTCTAAACTGAAACGAAGCAAACCTTACTGAAGGAGAACTTTGTCCCCATGCTTGTCCGCCTGATCCTGGGACAAATATAATAGCTTCTTGAACTGAATCACGGGGATTTTGAAAAAGAAAAGTCACCAAAATGGTCACTAGCAAGTCCTGCCTTTTGTTCAGCACCAGGTATACAAGAAGGAGACTTATAGTAAAATAAGATAAGAGGAGCATGCATAGAGCCTTTGGTTACCAGCATTACTATCAAACTACTGAATAGGAAATAATTAGACCTGAGGTGTGTACAGATGTAATAGAAAAGGCATGCATTTATATTTTTTAAAAATTCTAATTCAAGATTTTCATTGAGGAAACCAAAACCCACAATGGGAAAATAATCCACCCTAGGTAGCAAGGCTCTTTCTGACCTCATGCCTTCCAATTCCCTCACTTAGTTTTTCACTCACCAGATACGTGTTAGGGTCCTGCTAACACTGAGAGGCATTGCAGAGGATCAAAGATTTGTTGCACACCACACCTGTCTTCCAGAAGCTTATTCTAGAAGAAAAGTTCAGAAGTCAAATGATTCTACTGCATCTTCTGTGTCAGAAGGTAGCAGAAAACAGTTGGAGATAAAGTTGAGATTGGGAGTTTTATGCTACCCATGTGGATGCAGAAGCTTCTCAACATTGTACTTTGGATCGGAAGTGAGCCTGGAGAAGTAGTTGTTAAGAAGGGGATAAAGAACACCTCAGAGTCTGACAGAAAACAACATGGGTGCATTAAGCAAATCACAGGACTTCAAGAATAGAAAACGTGGTATCTCAAGGCATGAGAAAGACTTGCAGAGTTCTGGCAGAGAAATTCAGTAAGAGTGGTAACAATATGAAACTTTACATAGCTCAGGCACTCTGTGAACCATTTGGAGTGCTTTATTTCATGTCATTCTTACTATAACTCTCTGAAGCAGGTCTAGATGAGCCATGAGTATTTCAGAGACCAAGTGATGTTCCACTGTGCTTTCCCTTAATTAGTAATGGAGTCTGTATTTAAATCCAGGTAGACCGACTCTAGAAATCCTTTCTCTGTACATTTTTGTTTCCAGTGTCAAACTGGCTGCATGGTCATCACACAGGGTCATACTAGAAATGCAAATTTCCAGGTCCTGTCCCTAACAAGCTGATTAAGAAACTGAGGCTAGGGTCCAGGACACTACTTTTAGCAAGCCCTTCAGGGTTCTGACACACATGATGCCTGAGAACCACTGCTCTATCCCAGACTCTGAAGTCAGTCATCGGGAATGAAATTCTAGCTCTCCTATGTACCAGCTGTGTGACCTTTGACAATCTATGTACCTTCCTAAGCTTCAATTCTTCTGTATTAAAAAAATGGAGTTAATAATAAGCAACCCTGTATTCCCCAATCCTAGTGGGTTTTATAATGAATATAATGAGATAAAATGCAAGAACCTAGAGCAGTGAAGGCTCCATAAATGATATCTGGATGTAAACTGGTCATAGGCTGTGAATCAAGTAACAATTCTCTGACCAAAACAAACAAGATAGCAAAAAAAAAAAAAAAGGTTGGAGGGATTTGGATTAACACGTGCAGAGGTCCACAGGAGCCAGTCATCCCTGGGCACCAAAGATTAAAAACATCAAACAGTAGAGAAATGAGTATAATATTTCAATATCTAGGCAGCAGGGGTACAAGAAGGGTAAGAGAGAAAAGGCAGGCTGCTTCTAATCAAAACCCATAGAAGAGAAAAATCACAAACTCAAACACTGCCCTTTCAGGACAGACGACCAATCACCAAGGTGCAGCCACCAGCTTCCTAAACATTGCTAACTACAAACTGGCACTTGCCATCTCCCTCTACAAGGAGCACATCATGAGCGGCTGCAGGATGTGCTGAGGCACTCTGTCCTCCAGGAAAACTGGCAGAACAGGCCTTCAGACAATTCCTTCACCTCCTCATATCGAGAAAAGCACTAAAATCATTAACAGAGACATCTGCTCCTTGTGACTAGCAGCAAGTCTTTGCCAAAATGTGTGACTACACGTATCCCCCCTCAGTAAAATCATATATAAGACTGACCTTCCTCTCCATCTCTTTGGAGCAGTTTATCAGTTTATCAGAACTATCTGAAATGCTGTCTTCCAGGCTGTATATCATTTTGCCCCAGATAAAACCTAACTCAAACTCTCACGTTGTGCCTTTTTTTTTTTTTCTCAGTTGACAACATTCTCATTAGAGGACCACTATGAAAGGGGGATGTTTCCTTGATGGCTCAGCAGTAAAGAATCAACCTGCAGTGCAGGAGACACAAGAGACATGAGTTTGATCCCTGAGTCGGAAAGATCCCCTGGCGTAGGAAATGGCAACCCACTTCAGCATTCTTGTCTGAAAAATTCCATGGACAGAGAAGCCTGGCAGACTTCTGTCCATGGGACTGTAAGGGAAAAAGTGAAATTCCCAATTAAAAAGTCTCTCCTCCACTCAGTCTAACTTGCCTGTGTAACTGCCTGTAACACCAAAGCATGATGGAACCTCTGAATAACAGTGGAAGGTATAAAGAATGTTTTCCACTCTCAGATGCAATTAAGGCAAAATCCTTTTGCTCCCCTTTACTACCCTTTCCCTCCCACTCTCATATAAAGCCACCTAAATTAAATGTCATACAGTGCCCTGAATTACAATGACAGTGAGCTATGGATATGAATATCTAAAAGAACTATCTTTGACTGACTAATCCCTTATTTTAAGAAATATATCTTCTCAATACCAAAATCCATAACAAATCAAGTAATATGTCATACTATGCGATGCTTCTAAAGAGTCAGATCATTTAAATGACTCAGCCTTGAAAAGAAAAGAATTGTGAGTCTGGCAATATTCTGTGTGAGGGAAGAGAGCGAGTGAGCCCTGTTGTTGGAGGAAACACTGACTGAACCTGCCCGCTGTGGGCAGGCAAGACAGTAGCCACTTGTATGAATTATCTTACAATAGGAGGTCCTGGTAAGGAGTTTGGAATTGTAAAGCTACCACCAACTGGAAGAATGTGCTGCTACTGCTGCTGCTGCTAAGTCGCTTCAGTCGTGTCCGACTCTGTGCAACCCCAGAGACAGCAGCCCACCAGGCTCCCCTACCCCTGGGATTCTCCAGGCAAGAACACTGGAGTGGGTTGCCATTTCCTTCTCCAATGCACGAAAGTGAAAAGTGAAAGTGAAGTCGTTCAGTTGTGTCCGACTCTTAGCAACACCATGGACTGCAGCCTACCAGGCTCCTCTGTCCATGGGATTTTCCAGGCAAGAGTACTGGAGTGGGGTGCCATTGCCTTCTCCAGGAAGAATGTGGGAAAGGTCAAAAGGAGAGAGGAGATGCCAGTCCATGTGTCCTACCAACCTCCCAGAATCCTCCTCCCTGGAATTCATCTTGGTGTAGCCATCTGCACCACCAGGAAGGACCCTGAGTCAGAACGATTGGGCAGATACAACCCAGAAACTAACCCCATTACCCTAAAACCCAAGACTGCAAACTACGTGGCGGAACAGTTCTCCTGGGTTCCCTTACCCTGTTGCTCTCTGCCAGGGCACCCTTCCCAATAAAGTCTTTTGCTTTGTTAGCACAAGTGCCTCCTCAGACAATTCATTTCTGAGTGTGAGACAAGAGCCCACTCTCAGGCCCTAGAAGGGGTCCCCTTCCTACAACAAATGGTGACTCTGGCAGGACACCTCTTTCACCACAACTAACATCCTGACCACTCTTGGGGACCAGCTGACCCACCAATGGACCAGACCTAGCAGCCAAAACTGAAACCTTTTGTCCCTGGTCTCCTCCTGATGCAGAGTACCCTGATGGGGTAAGAAATAACAGGCTTTACTGACCTCTTTCCCCCTTCCTCTTCCTTTCCTCTTTTCAATCTCTCCTATCCTACCCTTTTTTCTCTTGCCAGGTCCTAGATTCAACAGTCCAATTGAAGGGCTTCAGCATGATCTGAGGGTTAGGGCCTGATCACCCTCAGTGGGCAGAGAACTCAAATTCTGGTCTGGCCTTGTATCTGGTTTCTGAGGGCTTCTCTGGTGGCTCAATGGTAAAGAATTGAGCTGCCAATGCAGGAGACATGGATTCAGTCCCCAAGTCAGGAAGATCCCCTGGAGAAGGAAATGGCAACCCACTCCAGTATTCTTGCCTGGGAGATCCCATGGACAGAGGAGCCTACCCAGATACAGTCCACTGGGTTGCAAAAGAGTTGGACATGACTTAACAACTAAACGACAATCTGATTTCTGGTAGGACCAAGTTCCAATCCTCCTTGGAAGCCCAAGGAAAAGTCCGATAATGCCTGGGCATCTGCAGGTGGCAGGAGATAGCCATAAGGCCACTTTTGTCCCCTCCCCTTCCCTTCTTTCAATCTGGCCTCCTTTCCTCCCTATGAAATCTTTGAAGTTCAAGATATTTCCATTTCCTCTTTGTCAGTTCTTAGCTATGTTTCTGTATGAGATTTTTTTTTTTTTTTTAAAGACTGCAATCTTGTACCGAAGGGAATTTTCAATTAGGACAGCCATGCCTGTGTGTTTTACACTTTGGGTTCTGTGTGGCGACTTGTGATGGTCATTCTGCACTGTCAAATGGGAAATTCTGGTTCTGTTCCACTGTGGAGCCTTCTTGAACAAACTCTGTGTGACTGGGAAGATTCTAGGTATGACCCCACGTCTAAGAAAGAGGTATTATTTTATTATGACAGTGTGTGGCCATAATATTATTTAGACTTTGGAAAAAACTGGTGTAGGAAAAAGTCTTGAAAATTCCAAAACTGTTTCTTTTTGCATATATAGTTGCCTGTACCTTTGAGATATAAATGTCTTACCTGGTCTTCTCAGGGACCCTTATCTCTGCCATCTTTTTAAAATGCAAATTTTGCAAAAGGGGGTAAAGTATTACAACTTGACTTGTCAAGGAGTAGTAGAAATCCTAAATGTCTTTTCTGTAAATATTAGTAAAAAAGGGTTTAGCCATCTAGACAAACGACCTTGATTTGTTCCATCTGCCAGAAGCCCAGTGTGAATCCAAACCATTATAACTGATGGATTTTATGTTGTTGTACCTGACTCAGGGCTGAAATTTCGAAATGAGAGTGCATGAGGACATGCACTCTATGTGCATGTATGTATGTATCTGTGTATGTCATAGATGTATGGTATAACCAAAAACATAACCAAATTAGGCTCTTCTTAATTGGCTTAAAACAATGCACTTGTATAATCAGAAATATAAAACTGGCCAGAATAAATTTCAAGTTAAATGAGATCTAGGAAATATTCAACAGAAATTAAAGGTATCAATTACCAAACAGAGAAACCAAAAGTATTTGGGACTATTAGTGAATATGATCTGTGCCACCCTGAGAAGTTCTCTATTTTAAAAAATGCTTTTAGAAATTATCATTGGTATTTATGTTTACCAATCTATAGAGCACTAATGTAAAAGACAGTTCATAATTGCTTCCTTCTTAATTTTCTCAAGAAATTAAGTTTTTAAGAGCTGAGGAGTCTAACTTAAATATGTAATTAAAGCTACCAGAAATAATAAAGGACACATTTCAGTATACAGTAGGAAAGTAGGATATGTGTTTTAAATAAAGAAGGTACGAGGAATGGAATCATACTTTATTAAGGGAAAGGAAAGTAAGTAACTATTTTTTTTTCTAGATGGAGAAGAGAATGGGGGACAGACTAATTGGATAGAGAAAGTGATGGAATGTTTATGGATGATCAGTGCTGGCCACATTTAGATTGAAGTTAACTGAGTAAATGAATTATAAAAGTAAGTTGGTGACAGCTTTAGAACAAATTCTGACGGAACTTCTCTAGGCAGGAAACACAAGTCAGTTCTTGGCATCAGGTGGCCAAAGTATTGGCGCTTCAGCTTCAGCATCAGTCCTTCCAATGAATATTCAGGACTGATTTCCTTTAGGATTGACTGCTTGGATCTCCCTGCAGTCCAAGGGACTCTCAAGAGTCTTTCCAAGCCTTTATCAAATGTAGTAAACAAACTTTTGATACATATGTATGTGTGTGTATGTGTATACCTATATATAATATATAATACATATGCTTTAGAAAACTTATAAAACTTTGCTTAGCTAAAAAATTTATGACACTTTGGTTCCACCTGTTTGACTAAGTATAAATAGAATGCTAGACTTTTAATTTACATTCACTCAAAACTTTGATATAGTTCCATTTATTCTGGCATCTAGTATTACTGCTAAAAGTCTAGTAAGCTTATTATTTTAGTGATTTTTTTTCAAAACATTGAATGAGGCTTGAAACGTCTAATCCAATTCTAAGACTATAAAGAAATACTATGTTGTAAAAAAAAAAAACCAAAAAACTGGAAATTAACATGTGATACAGTACTATTAAGTACAGATTTTATTCAAATCTCACAAATTTTTGTTAGTGTCCATTATTTGTTTCCATACCTTATTTAATATTTCACATTGTATTTGTTTGCATTGAGCAGCTTCAGCAGCATGCAACAAATTCTGATAAATACTTTTTTCATTTTTATTCCATTACAAATATTTTCTAATTTTCCTTGTTATGACCTCTTAGATACACGCATCATTTAAAAGTGGACATTAAATATCTAAATACAAGGTATTTTAAAAGTACCTTTGATACTAATTTCTCATTTAGATGCTTTCTTCTTTGCAATCACCCTCTGTGTTTCTTCAGTCTTTTAATTTTATTGAGGCTTTCAATGGCTAAGTAAAAGATCTCACTTGGTAAATGTCACATTGCACTTAAAAATATGTGGGTTATTTTCAAATATCTTTTCATATTGATTTCTAATACACAATTCCACAGTGATAAGAGAACATATTCTGAATGATTTCAATACCTTTAGACCATGAAATTCCTGCACCATGTTTTATGTCCCTGGGAACTTGAATAGAATTTGAAACCTGCTGTTGTGTGAAAATTGCATTAAATCTTAATCATGTTGAACTGGTTCATACTGCTTTTCAGGTCTACTATATTCTTCTACTTTTCTATTCATTATATTAATTTTTGAGAGTTGGATATTGAAATTTCAACTGCTGCTGCTGCTAAGTTGCTTCAGTTGTGTCCGACTCTGTGCAACCCCATAGATGGCAGCCCACCAGGCTCCCCTGTCCCTGGGATTCTCCAGGCAAGAACAGTGGAGTGGGTTGCCATTCCCTTATCCAATGCATGAAAGTGAAAGTGAAGTCACTCAGTTGTATCCGACTCTTAGCGACCCCACGGACTGCAGCCCACCAGGCTCCTCCGTCCATGGGATTTTCCAGGCAAGAGTACCGGAGTGGGGTGCCATTGTCTTCTCCAGAAATTCCAACTAGAAATCTTAATTTACCTACTTAAAAAATAATTGTAATATATAGTGGAACTATATGCAACTCTTTTCCAAGTCTTCTGTATTTTCCAAGTCTTCTGTAAATGTGTTATTATATGTTCATAATTTAAAACAAATTTTAAATATTAATGTAAAAATTATTTTTTCTGAAAAAAAAAAAAAAGTAAGCTGGTACAAAAACTGAATGTGGGCTTTCTCTCTGTTAAAAATTTTCTTAAAATGTTAAACTGCCTTTGACAACAAATTTTAAGCTTCTCACTTTTTAAGTGATCTGTTCTATATTTGCCTTTGAAATCTTTTATTGTCACTTTGGCTAAGTGAATAACTATTGTCTCACAGTGACCTATCTATCTGACTAAGCGTTCTAAATCCTTTTGATATTTTTTGACAAAAAAATTTCCTACATCAAATTCTAATGAAACCTTTTTGACCTTTAGCTAACTTCAAAGGGCCCCTAAAACATCCCAAAGAGAGATACTAAGCTAATTAGGTTTATTAGGTATGTTAAATTATATGGGAAATACTGTCAAATGAGTAATAAATCTTAAGTTATACTGTATGATAAATGTTACTAATATAGGTATTCTAGAAATTATATGGTGTTCCTAAAAATCTCATATGTCCTGGTAAAATGTCAGTCATAATTCTATTTTTTATCTGAAAGTTGTATGTCATAGCAGTAACCAAGTTACTTTGTCAACTGCATTGTAATCAGATTTAAATGTGTACTCTTAAGTGTTCTGCATTAGAGACAGTTATGGTTTCACTCTGATGTCTCTGCAAAAATGCTTCCTCTTCAAGAAGATTTATAGAAAGGTTATTGTTGTTGTTGAGTTGCCCAGTCATGTCCCACTCTTTGAGACCCCATGGACTGCAGCACACCAGGCCTCCCTGTCCCTCACCATCTTCCAGCTTTTGCTCAAGTTCATGTTCACTGCATGGGTGATGCTGTCCAGCCATCTCATTCTCTGATGCCCTCTTCTCCTTATGCCATCAATCTTTCCCAGCATCAATGACTTTTCCAATGAGTCATCTATGTGCATCAGATGACCAAAATACTAGAGCTTCAGCTTCAGTCCATCCAGTGAATATTCAGGGTTGATTTCCCTTAAGATTGACTTGTTTGAGCTCCTTGCTGTCCAAGGGACTTTCAGGAGTCTTCTCCAGCACCACAGTTCAAAGGCATCAATTCTTTGGCACTCTGCCTTCTTTATGGTCCAGCTCTCACAACCATGCATGACCAATGGGAAGACCAAAGCCTTGATGATATGGACCTGTGTCGGCAGAGTAATGTCTCTGCTTTCCAACACACCACCTAGGTTTTTCATCACTTTCCTGCCAAGAAGCAAATGTCTTTTAATTTCATGGCTACAGTCACCAAAATCCAGTGATTTTGGAGCCTAAGAAGTGGAATTCCATCACTACTTCTACCTTTTTCCCTTCTGTTTGCCATGCAGTAATGGGGCAGATGGTGACTGCAGCCATGAAATTAAAAGACGCTTACTCCTTGGAAGGAAAGTTATGACCAACCTAGATAGCATATTCAAAAGCAGAGATATTACTTTGCCAACAAAGGTCTGTCTAGTCAAGGCTATGGTTTTTCCAGTAGTCATGTATGGATGTGAGTTGGACTGTGAAGAAAGCTGAGCACTGAAGAATTGATGCTTTTGAA
>NW_011494609.1:13626457-13628196 GCF_000754665.1 Bison bison bison
ACCGACTCCATGGACATGAGTTTGAGTGAATTCTGGGGAGTTGGTGATGGACAGGGAGGCCTGGCGTGCTGCAATTCATGTGGTTGCAAAGAGTCGGACATGACTGAGCGACTGAACTGAACTGAACTGAATGGGGCTGGATGCCATGATCTTAGTTTTTTTAATATTTAGTCTTAAGTTGGCTTTTTCACTATCCTCCTCCAACCTCATCAAGAGGCTCTTTGGTTCCTCTTTGCTTTCTGCCATCAGAATGGTATCATCCAAATATCTGAGGTTGTTGATGTTTCTCCCAACTATCTTGATTCCATCTTGTAACTCATCCAAATTGGCATTTCTCATGATGTACTCAAAGGTATAGGTTAAACAAACAGGGTGAGAGCAGAAAGCTCAGTCGTACTCCTTTCTCGATCTTGAAACAATCAGTTGTTCCATACAGGGTTCTAACAGTTGCTTCTTGACCTGAATTCAGGTTTCTCAGGAGAAAGGTAAGATGGTCCAGTATTCCCATCTCTTTAAGAGCTTTCCACAGTTTTTCATGATCCATACAGTCAAAGACTTTAGTTTAGTCAATGAAACAGAGACATTTTTCTGAATTCCCTTGACTTTTGCATAAATATGAAATTCTGACTTTCAGACCATAATGCTAAACTGGATAAGAAATTAATGAATCTTAAAGAAAATTCTGAAAAGATGGGAATACCAGAGCACCTGATCTGCCTCTTGAGAAACCTATATGCAGGTCAGGAAGCAACAGTTAAAACTGGACATGGAGGGGAGGAGCCAAGATGGCGGAGGAGTAGGACGGGGAGAACACTTTCTCCCCCACAAATTCATCAAAAGAGCATTTAAACGTCGAGTAAATTCCACAAAACAACTTCTGAATGCCGGCAGAGGACATCAGGCACCCAGAAAAGCAACCCAACTCTTTGAAAGGAGGTAGGAAAAAATATTAAAAACAAAAAAAAAGAGACAAAAGAGGGAGGGACGGAGTTCCGTCCCGGGAAGGGAATCTTAAAAACAGAGAAGTTTCCAAACACCAGGAAACCTTCTCACTGCCGAATCTGTGCCGAGCTTTGGAAGCACAGAGGGCAACGTAACAGGGAGAAAAAATAAATAAACAATTAAAACTCGCAGATTGCGAGCCCTACGGTAACTCCCCCAGTGGAGAAGCAGCGCAGATGCCTGCATCCGCCATTAGCAAGCCGGGGCTGGGCAGGGAGGCGCGGCGTGGGCTGCATGGCTGAGAGTAAGAATCTGGCCTGAATACCCTGAGCGCTATCTGAGCGAAATAATTTGGGCTAGCAAACCAGACTGTGGGATATCTACCACGCAAAAAGCCAGCCCTAACCTAAGACCGCCAGGCCCGTGCACGGAACAAAGGACTGAACAGAGATAGCCGGCTGCAGATCTTCCCCCTCCGGTGACAGGCAGCCAGAGCCGGAAGGGGGCAATCGCAGCCCCAGAGAGACATTATCTATAAAACTGTAAGCAGGCTTCTTTGCTAACTAAAACTTCTTGGGGGTCTGGACGTTCAACATCTGCCTGAGAAGGTGCGCTGGTTTTACACCCAGATAACCGAGTGGCGGGGGGGGGGTAAGTCGCAGCATTGGCGCTCGCCAAACACCTCATCACCTGAGCTGCTCGGACCTGGGAAGAGCACAAAACGCAGGCCCAACTGAGTCTGCGCCTCTGAGGACTACCCGAGTGCCTGAACCTGAGCCGCTTGGACCTGGGACGTA
>NW_011494609.1:13628811-13629560 GCF_000754665.1 Bison bison bison
CAGCGCAAATGAACAAGTAAGCCTAAAAAAAAAAAAAAAAAAAAGTGTCCTCCACCGTGCCCTTTGTGTCAGGGTGGAAACCAGATACTGAAGAGACTAGCAAACAGAAGAAGATATAACAGAGGGAAACACCTTGGAAGCTACAGGCAATAGATCAAAACCCTGTGGTTACTACGGACTACATAGGAAGGGGCCTACAGATCTTGAGAAATATAAATCTGACCAAGGAACTAGCCAAAAATGAACTGAACCAACAACACCCACAAAAAAAAAACCAAAAAAGTCCTAGATATATTTTTATTATTTTTACGATCATTTTTTTTTTAATTTTTAAGTCCTCTATTGTTCCTTTAACTTTCACTTTTATAACCTATTACTTTGCAAAAAAAAAAAAGACCCTATTTTTTTCTTCTTCAGCAAACTTCATATATATATATTTTATAATTTTTTGACCTTGTTTTTTTTTGTTTGTTTGTTTTTGTTTTTGTTTTTTTCTTCTTTTCTTTAACACTGTATTTTTGAAATTCCAAACTCTAGATTTTTAATTTTCACTTTTTGGTATATGTTATCAATTTTGTACCTATAGTTTTTTTATATATAATTTCTGTGACTTTTTTTTTTTTCTTCTTCTTCTCTGTTTCTTTCTCTTCCTCTTTTATATAACATTGTATATCTGAAATTCCAAACTTTACTCTAGATTTTTAATTTATGCTTTTTGGTATTTGATATCAATTTTGTACCTGTATTTT
>NW_011494609.1:13629660-13630381 GCF_000754665.1 Bison bison bison
CCTCTGTTACCTTCCTCCTTCTTCTCTTCTCTGTATAACCCCGTGAACATCTCTGAGTGGTCCAGTTGTGGAGTGCACATAAGGAAGTGACTACTGGCTAGCCCACTCTCTCCACTATTGATTCACCTCATCTCATTTGGGTCACCTCTAACTCCCTCCTCCCTCTTGTCTTCTCCATGTAACCCTGTGAACCTCTCTGAGTGACCCTCACTGTAGAGAAACTTTTCATCGTTAATGTAGATGTTTTATCAATGGTGCTGTATAGAAGGAGAAGTTTTGAAACTACTGTAAAAACAAGACAGATAACCGGAAGCAGGAGACTTAAGTCCAAACCCTGACTCCAGGGAACTCCTGACTCCAAGGAACATTAATTGACAGGAGCTCATCAAATGCCTCCATACGGACACTGAAACCAAGCACCACACAAGGGCCAATAAGTTCCAGGGCAAGACATACCAAGCAAATTCTCCAACAACAAAGGAACACAGCCCTGAGCTTCAAGATACAGGCTGCCCAAAGTCACCCCAAAACTATAGACATCTCATAACTCATTACTGGACATTTCATTGCACTCCAGAGAGAAGAAATACAGCTCCACCAACCAGAACACCGACACAAGCTTGCCTAACCAGGAAACCTTGACAAGCCACCTGTACAAACCCACACACAGTGAGGAAACGCCACAATAAAGAGAACTCCACAAACTGCCAGAATACAGAAA
>NW_011494609.1:13630481-13631221 GCF_000754665.1 Bison bison bison
AATTCCCATAAGGATAACAGCTGATCTTTCAATAGAAACTCTTCAAGCCAGGAGGGAATGGCAAGACATACTTAAAATGATGAAAGAAAATAACCTACAGCCCAGATTATTGTACCCAGCAAGGATCTCATTCAAGTATGAAGGAGAAATCAAAAGCTTTTCAGACAAGCAAAAGCTGAGAGAATTCTGCACCACCAAACCAGCTCTCCAACAAATACTAACGGATATTCTCTAGACAGGAAACACAAAAACGGTGTATAAACTCGAACCCCAAACAATAAAGTAAATGGCAGCGGGATCATACTTATCAGTAATTACCTTAAACGTAAATGGGTTGAATGCCCCAACCAAAAGACAAAGACTGGCTGAATGGATCAAAAACAAGACCCCTACATATGTTGTCTACAAGAGACCCACCTCAAAACAGGGGACACATACAGACTGAAAGTGAAGGGCTGGAAAAAGATTTTCCATGCAAATAGGGACCAAAAGAAAGCAGGAGTAGCAATACTCATATCAGATAAAATAGACTTTAAAACAAAGGCTGTGAAAAGAGACAAAGAAGGTCACTACTTAATGATCAAAGGATCAATCCAAGAAGAAGATATAACAATTATAAATATATATGCACCCAACATGGGAGCACCACAGTACGTAAGACAAATGCTAACAAGTATGAAAGGAGAAATTAACAATAACACAATAATAGTGGGAGACTTTAATACCTCACTTACACCTAT
>NW_011494609.1:13631321-13631778 GCF_000754665.1 Bison bison bison
GAAGGAAGAGATAGGGAATCTACCTGATAAAGAATTCCGAATAATGATAGTGAAATTGATCCAAAATCTTGAAACTAAAATGGAATCACAGATAAATAGCCTGGAGACAAGGATTGAGTAGATGCAAGAAAGGTTTAACAAGGACCTAGAAGAAATAAAAAAGAGTCAATATATAATGAATAATGCAATAAGTGAAATTAAAAACACTCTGGAGGCAACAAATAGTAGAATAACAGAGGCAGAAGACAGGATTAGTGAATTAGAAGATAGAATGGTAGAAATAAATCAATCAGAGAGGATAAAAGAAAAACGAATTAAAAGAAATGAGGACAATCTCAGAGACATCCAGGACAATATTAAACGCTACAACATTCGAATCATAGGGGTTCCAGAAGAAGAAGACAAAAAGAAAGACCATGAGAAAATACTTGAGGAGATAATAGTGGAAAACTTCCCT
>NW_011494610.1:0-421 GCF_000754665.1 Bison bison bison
AAGTTTTCAACTATTATCTCCTCAAGTATTTTCTCATGGCCTTTCTTTTTCTCTTCTTCTTCTGGGACTCCTATGATCTCTGAAGTTGTCCTCCTTTCTTTTAATTCTTTTTTCTTTTTCCCTCTCTGCTTCATTTATTTCTACCATTCTATCTTCTACCTCACTTATTCTATCTTCTGCCTCCATTATTCTACTGTTGGTTCCCTCCAGAGTGTTTTTGATCTCATTTATTGCATTATTTTCATTATTGATTGACTCTTTTTTATTTCTTCTAGGTCCTTGTTAAACATTTCTTGCATCTTCTCAATCCTTGCTTCCAGGCTATTTATCTGTAACTCCATTTTGTTTTCAAGATTTGGGATCATTTTTACTATCATTATTCTGAATTCTTTTTCAGGTAGACTCCCTATCTCCTGCTCTT
>NW_011494610.1:521-7168 GCF_000754665.1 Bison bison bison
AGCTGAGCGGGTAAAGGGAGGGGAGTGGAAGGGGATGAGGCAGAGAGGCCACGGGGGCAGGTCATGAGAAACCTTGTAGGACTTCTTAAGAATCAGAATTTGACTCTGAGAGAGCTGGGAAATCATGAGGGATTGGTCATGGGAACAATGGGATGAAAGTGTTACTCAGTCGTGTCTGACTCTCTGAGGCCCCATGGACTGTAGCTCACCAGGTTCCTGTCCATGGAATTCTCCAGGCAAGAATACTGGAGTGGATTGCCATTCCCTTCTCCAGGAGATCTTCCCAATCCAGGGATTGGACCTGGGTCTCCCTAGTTGCAGGCAGATTCTTTACCCTCTGAGATCATTAGGGAAGCCCAACAATGGGATAGGACTTCAGTTTTAACAGGGTCCCTGTGGCTGCAGTGTGGAGAGTGACCTCTAGGGAGCAAAAGGCAGAGACAGAGGACCCTGGGCAGGCTGCTGCAGTGGTCCAGGTGAGTCAAGATGAAGTGTGTACCTGTGTTGGTCCTGGGGTTAATCTCAGTTCTCTTGATAACATGAATGATTGCCCTGTTGAAGTACTGTGCATTACTATGTAAGGCATCATCACAAATCATGATGCATTAAATATTTAGACATTTATGACTGATTCAACCTCTAGCCTGAACGGTTTGCCTTGAGTCTACCTTCAGCTAATTTTAAACGGCCCTATAAAAGGTTTCAATGGAAGGTTTTGCCTCAGTGAATAAAAAATAGCCCCATCTTGTGTCAGAAATTTGTAGACCAAGCTGTACAAAATGTTAGAGGAAAATATAAAGATCTATATTTGATACATTGTATAGATGATATTTTGGCAGCTCATAAGGACAGAGCCTTGTTGCAACAAATTTTGTCTGAATTGATTGAGGCTTTGGAAAACTGGGGTTTAAAGATAGCTCCAAATAAGATACAAGTAAGTCCTCCTTTTCTTATTTAGGGAGGGTATTAAATATCCATACTGTGAGTCATCCCCTTTTGCAGCTGCGGAGAGATGGTTTACTAACTTTAAATGATTTCCAAAAATTATTAGGAGATATTAATTAGATACGCCCACTTGGACTGCAAGAAGATCCAACCAGTCCATTCTGAAGGAGATCAGCCCTGAGATTTATTTGGAAGGAATGATGCTAAAGCTGAAACTCCAGTACTTTGGCCACCTCATGTGAAGAGTTGACTCATTGGAAAAGACTCTGATGCTGGGAAGGATTGGGGGCAGGAGGAGAAGGGGATGACAGAGGATGAGATGGCTGGATGGCATCACTAACTTATGGACGTGAATCTGAGTGAACTCCGGGAGTTGGTGATGGACAGGGAGTCCTGGTGTGCTGTGATTCATGGGATCGCAAAGAGTCGGACACAACTGAACAACTGAACTGAACTGAACTGAACATTTAAAACTGACTACTGCAGATTTGAAGCCTTTGTTTGATTGCTTAAAAAGCGATCCTAATCCCAGTTCTAAGAAAAAGTTGACTAGTGAGACAGAGTTGGCTCTTGTTAAAGTGGATGAGGCTTTAAATGATCAGTTAATTGGGATTAATATTACCAGAGGATGGGATTTAATTATTCTCACCATAGAACATACACCTACAGGATACTTGTGGCAAAAAGGCCCACTGAAATGGCTCCATCTACCAGTGACCCCTAGAAAAATAGTTTTATCTTATCCCAGCTTGGTGACACAATTAATTATAAAAGGTAAAAAAAAAGTGTGAAACTTTTTGGAAAAAAAGTAACAAATATAGTGATTCCATTCAATAAAGATCAACTGCAATTTCTTTACAAATAGTGATGATTGGCAAGTTGCCCTGATAGATTTCTGGGGTCAAATTTTCTTTCATTTGTCCTCAAGCCCCCTTTTGCTTTTTTTTTTTTTTGAAAACACATCCAGTAATTTTTCCAAAGAAATTTTCTATTCAACCTTTGGAAGGGACAATTTTAGTTTTCACAGATGATTCCTCTAATGGTAAAGCAGTCACAATTATTGATAAAATATCCCATGTTCAGGTAACTGAAGAGACATCTGCCCAGAAGGCTGAGTTACGAGCAGTTATTTGGGTTTTTCAACATTTAAGAGACCACACCTTCAATCTTTTGACTGACTCCCGACATATTGTAGGGTTGTTTCCTCATATAGAGACTGCTAATATTCCAGAAAATAAACTACTATCTTCTCCTTGTTATCTGATTTACAGAAAGAGATTAAACACAGAGATAAAAAATATTTTGTGGGACATATTAGACCCCATTCTGGCTTGCCTGGCCCTTTACATGAAGGAAATGCTTTGGCAGATGCATTAACTAAAGTAATTGCTTTAAACTTACATAAAAAGATTGACAAGGCCAAAAATTCTCACAAAATTCACCATCAAAATGCAGCTGGTTTAAGGTATGAATTTCATGTCCCTAAGGAAACAGCTAGACAAATAGTTAAGTTATGTCCAAATTGCCCAATATTTAATCCATCTCCACCATTAGGAGTAAATCCCTGAGGCCTTAGGCCTAATGCTCTCTGGCAAATGGATGTAACTCATATCCCGGCCTTTGGAAAACTGTCCTTTGTGCATGTTACCATGGATACCTTTTCTCAGGTTATTATAGCTTCTGCTAGATCAGGGGAAGCAATAAGAAATGTAATTCAGCACTTGTTTCGATGTGTTTCCCAAATAGGACTCCCCGAACAAATAAAAACAGATAATGCCCCGGCTTACACTTCCGCTGCTTTTAAGAGACTTTGTCAACAATTTTCCAAAGTACATTCAACAAGAATACCTTATAATCCCCAAAGTCAAACCAGAGTGGAAAGGGCACACCAGGCTTTAAAAAATCAGATAGCTAAATTAAAATGGAGAAAATTTAAGTATTCCTCTCCACATCATGTTCTACACCATGCTTTGTTTGTAATTAATCATTTAAACATAGACACACAGGGGCAGACTACAATGATGAGACACTGGATTCCTGAAGGGGCTATGACTCAGCCCCTGGTCAAGTGAAAAGACCTCCTTAGCAGAGAGTGAAAAGGGCCAGATGTGTTGCTAACTTGTGAGAGAGGGTATGCTTATGTGTTTCCACAGGACTCCACTTCTCCTGTTCGGACCCCTGAGGTTACTGCAATCCCTGGAGTCCTAGAGTCCAGGACCAATGGGACACTCCTGTCTCCCCATGCCTCCTCCTCCATATGGGGGTAAGGGGCCTCCGCTAGAAGTTTCCTGGAGGAGGGTATGCTTATATTTTTCCTCAGGACACAGATTCTCCGATTTGGATCCCGGACAGACTGATTCGTCATGTCACAGTCCCCCAGGCACCTGGTTCCCTCATTACTTCGACCGCAAAAAAGGAAGGGGACTCCTCTACCTCTACCTCCCCTGCTGACACGGAGAGTCCAACAGTACCCAAGACAACTGGCATAGGAAATCCCAGATGAGCAACAAATAGATCCACCCATAACGTTTGCTCCTTTGTAGTGTTGCAATGTCCACCCTATCTTATGGTGCCTGTGACTGTAACCACTTATTGGAATGATAACTATGGTCTTGCTGTGTTGCAACAATTACAAGATTTGATGCGATCGCGATGGTTTGTGGACTTACTTATCTTGGGAATATCACCTTTAATAACTGCAATTACCTCTGTCACTGTGGCGGCAATATCATTGACTCAACAAGTGCATACTGCTCAATATGTTGATACTATGTCTAAAAATGTCTCTTTATCATTAGCAATACAGGAAGTTATAGATAGGAAACTAGAAATGGAGGTAGATGCCCTGGAGGAGAAGGTAATGCATATTGGGACGGAATTACAGAAATTAAAAGTGAAATTGGCACTGTCTTGTCATGCCGATTACCGGTGATTTGTGTAACACCCCTGAAAGTAAACGAGACAGATTATAACTGGGAGAGAATTAAAAACCACATTTCGGGAGTATGGAATAGCTCCAGCGTTAGTTTAGACTTAGGAAAACTTTACAATCCGATAAAGACCATGGAATATTCCTGATTGGATTTTATTGCCGCAGGAGCAGCAAATGACGTTTTTCATACATTTTCGCACTTTATTTCAGGAAAAAAATTCTGTCTACTATTTTTAGCTATGCTGCTTTGGCTGCTCTGGTTCTGCTTCTCATAATTGTTCTTCCTTGTATTGGTAGAACTCTTCGACAGAGCACTCAGAAGCTCGCGACTGAATTACATCTGGCTGTCTTAAAACATAAAAATGGGGGAGATGCCAGGAGCCAGCATGGGAGATCCCTCCCATGACAAGGCCATGCGGAGGAGATCTGACAGGCAAGGAAGATCAGGACTTGAGGGACTCCATGGACCTGCTCAAGCATCTACCCCGAAACCAATCTGTCTGTCTACTGTTTACTATATTGTACTTTTCACCAACTCTTCTGACATTAACAGGGGGCTATGCCCGACCACCTTTCTCTGAAGAAAATCAACTTAGGGCTCTAATTAATAAGTCTCCTGGGCTTGAAAGGAGTATTTCCATTCTAACCCCTCTGTTAGCATTCTAGCCTGCTTGGCAGGTTTATCCATATTCTTGCAACTAACACACATGATTGTTCACAACATCCCAACCATAACCTTTGAGCGGTAAAAAAGTTTTATTAAAATAATACTGCATTGTTGAGCCAAAGTTTGCTACCAAGTTTCCTTATCCCTTACCCAATGTGTGCCTGGGAGTGCATTAGTTAATATAATTAGAATGTAAGAAAAACAAGCAGTAGCCTTGGCATTAGCAACATAAGACCCTTCAGTTAATAAGTTCTTTCTTTGTTGTAACCCACTGCACCTTTGCTCCATAAGAATGTAACTTTGTTTTCTGAGGGGGACACAGATTAGAAAAATAAAGAAAAAACACTTTAAGGGAAAAAACAAGTTTTCTGGTTGACCAGCCTTTATCAGGAAAGAGTCATAAAATGTTAGCAGACCACAGGGCCAGAAGATAATGTACATAACATAAGACCCTTGTAAATGGAAAGGTATGCAGGAAATGTCCTGGTTTCGATAAAGGTAAAACTGATGGAATGTTGAGCTGACTCTGTATGACCCTGCATCTTTCATTTCTGGAAATGTGTAACTCAGGGTATAAAAGCTCCTTTTGGAAATAAAGCTGCAGATCTTGTTCCACCTAAGCTTGGTCTCCTCATGTCATTCTCTCTCTCTCTCTCTTTCTCTCTCTTTTCAGGCTGATCCCCTGGAGGGGCAGAGGGTCTCTGAGTTCACTTTTTTGCCCGGGCTTCTAAGACCCTCTACAGAAGGCGCTCTGCATCTTCGCCCCATCGAGAGGGCGCCTGAGGCCTCCGTGAACAGAGCAAGTCCCATGTCAGGGGCTTTATTGGCTTTCTGTGTAAACCAAGGAATATCAGCCTTTTTCTCTCTCCTTTTACTTTCATCTCTCTTGCCGACACCGTTCATCCTGAGGGTATCCCTGGATCCTGCTGGGGCTGGACCCTGGCACTGCATTTCTTGCTCTGCCTGCAAGTTGTCTCTGGAAGGAAGACACTCAGCTGTCACTCAACTCTCTGATTAATTTCATAACAGATAAATGATTGTTATTTGGCACTTGTTTCTTTGGGGGGAGGTGGTACGGTTTAGTCTTTCAAACTAAAACATTTTGGCAGAATGGACATCATGGACCATGACTGTGTAAACTCTATATTCATGACTGGCAATCCTGTCAATGGACAAGGAAATGGCAACCCACTCCTTGCCTGGGAGTGAATACTCTTGCCTGGGAATCCCATGGACAGAGGAGCTTGACAGGCTATGGTCCATAGCGTTGCAAAGAGTCAGACACAACTTAGGGACTGAATACAATGCCTTTCAAAAAACTCATGTAATCTGTTCCCCACCATTCAGGTGAGGAAACTGCAGATAATTTGCCCCAGGACACATAGAATGTAGGTGGTAGCATCAGAACTAGACAATATCCTGTCATAGCCCATTTAATAAACTACCTGATTCTGCCAGGAATTCTGAAAATGCAGAGAACTGGTAAAGGTTTCTGAGTGCACTGTTCCTAACACAGTAGTCCCCTGTCCCCGAATCTCACCTCAGACCCAAATGATAAAGAAGACTGAGTCTGGGTTTTTTCCCTGACACCAGACATGGGGGGTCTCTACCAACAGCGACTGATTCCCCCACACCAGCTTGGGGAATTCCCTTCTGACACTAAATCCACAGAGGTGACCCAGATGCCACAGGGTGAGGACTCCCTCCCTGCAGGTGGCCCACACTTCAGGTATTGATCACAAGTTCCAGGGTCTCTCATAAGGGTGACCAACTCACTATAAATTCATAGAGTCCATGACCCACCTTCCATGTTCAGCAATTTATTAGAACCATTCACAGAACTCAAGAAAGCCTTTTACCCTGGGACAGCCAAATGGGGAAGAATAGGACAAATGGGGAACCAAGGGTGCAGAGGTTCCAAGGTCTCTCAGGACTCTCCCCACCTCACAATCCCTTTGTGTGTTCAGCTCCCCTGAAGGTCTCAGAATCCAATGTTTTGGGATTTTTAACTGAGGGTCTGAGCTAGGCAAGTTAATTGAATCATTGGCCATTGGTGATTGAACTCAATTTCAGTACCCTCACCTCTGCCCATAGGCAATGGAG
>NW_011494610.1:7534-11833 GCF_000754665.1 Bison bison bison
CCACCCCCAGCCTAGAGAGGAAAGGTGAGCATGGACTTACCCTGGGCCTGGTTTCTGGTTTCACCCCCTAGGTTGTCCCCAAGGACTAGAAGCGCTGCAAAGAGACAGAGCTGGCTCAACTTCGTGGCCTCACAGGAAGACATCTGAGGGAAGCTGGGGGTTGATGGAGCTTCTCTAACCTGAGCTGAGGAGTGGATACAGGTGACAAGAAGGCGAGTGGGGAAGCGGAGGAGCTGAGGTCAGGCTCGTACAACGTGTAATCTCCCCACATGGCCAGAACCCCTGCTGCTGCCTCTTGGGGCCAAATGCCCCAGTATCAGCATTTCTGAAACTCGACCTCGCCTGTGGGTCTTGTGAAAACAGATTGTGACTCCACAGGTGCAAATTTTGCTCACTTTGTCACTGACAGAGCATCCCAGCACCTAGAGCAGTGCATGGCGTGTGATGGATCGTCAGTGAACAGAGAAGAGCAGACCAACGGGCAGGTAAGCGCACAGCTGTGTGTGAACTCAGGTCCTCCTTTGCAGCCTCCTGCAGGACTCTTCACACCTGGGCATCAATGCCCTTCACCCCCACACCTCAACCCCACCTACTTTAGAAGGTGTGACACAGGTAAGGTTTCTGCAACCATTGTGGCAGCATCTCTACTGGACAGACACCAGCTCTTTAGCTGGCAGTGGTCCAGGCAGATGGTGAGTCGTGGGGAAGAGCGTGTCTATCTTGGGCACAGGCTCTGCTTTTCTGGGGAAAGGAGAATAAGAGGAGCAGGACATGTCTCCGCAGTATGACCACCCCCTGCCCCTCACTTTGTTTCACCAGCAGGAGAGCTTGCCTGCCTGAGTGTACCATGGGGGACTTTGGAAGATTGCCTGCAACTTCCCCCCAACTCTGGTCTCCCCACCAGTGGCTTTTGGATCAGAGGATTTCATTTTGAGTCCCAGCTCTGCCTTTGCATAACTTTGTGACCTGGGGCCAGAAATTTCTTTTGTCTTCACGTGTTATACGCGATCCTTCGGCTCATATCACAGGGTTGCCTTGAGAGCAATGGAAGCCAGAGACATATATTCCTTCTCTGTAAAGTCAAAGTCTTTTGTAATAATAATAATAATGAGTGCCAGGCTGGGCTCCCTGCTATTGTACAGCAGAAACCAACCATAAAATCTAAGGCAATGATTAAATAAATTAAAAAAATATAAAGTTACTATGAAAAAAAAAAAACATGGTAAGACTCCATTTAAAAAAATGAGTAATTGTGACAGTTAACACTTGACTCCTTTGATCAGAGGGTCAGATAAAGGTAAGGGTGGGAAAAGGGCTGGACCTGGGTGAGATCACTCACTGAAGCAAGAGGGCTTTTGGTTACCTCTGAGGAAGAAAGAGATCTATTTGAAAGAGAGACTCTGACTCCACTCTGACACTGGGGGAACTTTCTGACCATAAACTTCCAGAAGATGACACTACAACAATCAATGCTATTTTTTCCTTTCTTTATGACAGTCGACAGAGAATTTAAAGAGCAGTCAGGAGCAGAGGAAACTAAAACTCTGTGTGCTTCTAGACACTTTGCTTTAGTCCCTGGTGTTCAAGGAACTTTAGCAGCGTAATCAACATGGTTCTCAAAAATCACCACAATATTGTAAAGTAATTAGACTCCAATTAAAATAAATAAATTATTTTTTTAAAGTACCCAAACCTGGGGATTGCTTAAAACAGACACCAGCATCCTCGTTCACAAAGAAAGAATCTGTGATTCAGAGAGGTGAAGTGACTGGCCCAAGATCACAGAGCAACATAGTGAGTTATGAAGCCAATCTTTTCTCCTTAATACCAAATCATTTTTTATTAACAGTTATAAATTAATAATTAGGAGAAGACAATGGCACCCCAATCCAGCACTCTTGCCTGGCAAATCCCATGGACGGAGGAGCCTGGTAGGCTGCAGTCCATGGGGTCGTGAACAGTTGGAGACGACTGAGCGACTTCACTTTCACTTTTCACTTTCATGCATTGGAGAAGGAAACGGCAACCAGCTCCAGTGTTCTTGCCTGGAGAATCCCAGGGACGGGGGAGCCTGGTGGGCTGCCGTCTATGGGGTTGCACAGAGTCGGACACGACTGAAGTGACTTAGCAGCAGCAGCAGCATAAATTAATAATTATTCACAATAACTAAGCAACAGATTTTAACAGTATTACTCTTATCAGATCTGACATTCATTAAAAGGTTACTCTTGTCAAAACCTATACAAAGCATTTAACAGAGATAATATCTTTTCAATCCTCACCACAATTTTATGAGATTGATAGAGATAGAGAAAAACAACCTCTGAGTTTTAAGACCTGACCGGGCACCCCAGTGGGCCTTATGCTCTCCTGTTGAACATAAACATTTCACAAAACTTCAACATAAGATAAGGTCTTTCTGTGTCCATGATGCGTGCTAAGTTGCTTCAGTCATGTCCAATTCTTTGTGACCCCAGACTCCTCTGTCCATGGGGATTCTCCAGGCAAGAATACTGGAGTGAGGGGCCATGCCCTCTTCCAGGGAATCTTCCCGACCCAGGGATGGAACCTACATCTCTTATGTCTCCTGCATTGGCAGATGGGTTCTTTACCACAAGTGCCAGATGGATTAAGACCAAAATAAGCCACTCAGTAATCAAGTTTGAGCACAGACAAAAGTAGCTAAATTACACAAAGCACCAGTATGACTGAGCACCTTCCTATCTTGAATGACAGCTACTTCCTATCTTAAATGACAGCTACTTAGACCCAGTGAGCTCTAACCTCTATCTAGTCTTCCTTTCTGAGAGTTAAGATATCCAGTCAGAGAATAGTCCCACTTCTCACCAACATCCAGAGCAAAGCCAGCTTCCTGAAACCCTCCCCAAAATAACCTAACACAAGCCCACATCTTGTCAGTTCTTCCTAAAATCCTCGTAAAGAGAAGCCACATGGTTTCCCAGGGTGTGTAATGAGTACAATTCGTTCAACTAGCACAGGAGCATTTTGGGTGATCTGTGGTTGGAGACACTGACAGGTATAAGCATTCTCATTTATTACGTAAAGAGAGTGAAACTCAGAGACATTGAGAAGTCTCCCCAAGACTTCAAAGTAGTGAGGACAGAACCAGCTCTCTAAAGGTCTCTTGTTTCTTTTTAAAAAACAAAACAAAACAAAACTGCTGTTTGAAGTCTCTAGGCCTCAATTGTCTCATCTGTAATGGGAATTTAGGTTTTGTTGTATAAATGTTGCTCAAGCTCACATCATCCCCAAGGCAGTAACATGAAAACACTATTAAACTGGCCCCATTTGGGCAAGCTGGGATGTCCTTTAAATGGGTACCCAGAATGAGTGAAGTCGCTCAGTCGTGTCCAACTCTTTGCGACCCCATGGACTGTAGCCTACCACGCTCCTCCGTTCATGGGATTTTCCAAGCAAGAATACTGGCGTGGATTGCCATTTCCTTCTCCAGGAAATCTTCCCAACCCGGGGATTGAACCAGGTCTCCTGCATTGTAGGCAGATGCTTTACCGTCTGAGCCACCAGGGAAGTATATGACTGCAGTATAGGAGGTAATATTTCCACCTCGGGCAGGGGGACCCCAACATCTCGTGGCATGGGGCACCCTGGATCTGTGGCTGTGCCGGACACTCCTCTGCTGGATGGCGGCACCGCGCCGTCCATCAGTGAGGACGCGGAAACTGTATCAAACAGCAGCGAGGGACGGGCCTCCCCCCACGATGTCTTGGGGACCATCTTTATCCGGAAAGTGGGGGCTTTTGTCAACAAGCCCATCAGCCAGGTGACCCTGACCAGTTTGGATATACCCTTTGCCATGTTTGCTCCCAAGAACCTGGAGCTGGAGGATGCAGATCCCATGGAGAATCCGCCAGATTACCCAGAGACTACATCTCCTCTCCAGGGCAGCCTGCACTCTGATGGCTCCAGCGAGGGCAGCAGCGGCCATACCCAGGACGACTTCGTCATGATCAACTTTAAACCAGCTTTTTCTAAAGACGATATCCTTCCGATGGACTTGGGGACCTTTATCGTGAATTTCAGAACCCGCCTCAGCTCAGCAGCCTCTCCCTCAACATCGGGGCCCAGTCCATGGCCGAGGACCTGGTACGGAAGCCCCTTGGCCGCCACCTCGCCCTCTGGCCTCCTGTCCTCCTTCCGTGGCCATTCCTGCTCCGCAGGCCTGGAGAGTTCTTCCCGCTGCTCCCCCACGCCCACACCTCCCATCTTGCGGTCAGTCACAGGACAAGACGGTTGAACCGTTACCTTCCTGCGATCGCA
>NW_011494610.1:11933-12408 GCF_000754665.1 Bison bison bison
CACTCCTCTCAGGAGTTGGAATTGGAGGGGGGAGCAGGAAGTTCAAGCTGTGGGGCCAGGGCTCTTGTGTAAAGAAGGAGGTTCCCCCACACCCTGTGATGTTTCTGCCATGTAATTTCTCCAAGGATGCCTGAGGCCTTGGGAAGACAGATACCTCATTAGGGGCAGCTTCTGGGTCAAGAGGCCTCCAGCCTGGACCAGATGGAGGATAGCCAGAAGAGAGGAGGACACTGGGAGAGATAGCCAGAGGCAGACACATAGATGACAGATAAGCAAGGAAGAAAGAAGATTTTCTGTTGTTAGGGTGGGAGGTAGGCTTTCTGCTGCTCCCTGGTCTCAGATGGACAGACTGAGGCAGGAAGAGGGGCAGGGTCAGAAGGCTTTCTAAACTAGAATCCTCGTTGTACCATCTGTTGTTCATGTGTCCTGAGCAAGTGACTTCACCTCTTGAGGCTCGGCTTTCTCCTTGACAAAA
>NW_011494610.1:12508-12970 GCF_000754665.1 Bison bison bison
AATCTGCAGGAGACTGAAAAGGAGGACTTCAACTAACATACTGCTGTTCACTTATCCATCTTTTGATTCGCTCTCATCCACTCACAGACCATCCAACACAGGCCATGCCCTGCCCTAGGTGCTGGGATGCTCCCTGAGTGACCATATTGGACAAGATTCCACCTGTGGAATGACAATCTGTCACTTGACTCAGACCCACAGGCAGAGTCAAGTCTGAGAAATGCTGTTACTGGGCATTTGGCCCTAGCAGTGGAAACAGGAAGTCTGATTCTCTAAGGAGATTACAGACTGTTCAAGCCTGACCCCAGATCTTGCCTTTCCTCTCCCCTCCTTATCTCCTGCTCCCACCCTTCACCTGGGGTATGAAAAGCACAGTCAACCCCCAGCTTTCCTCAGGAGCCCTCCTTGCAAGGCCATGAAGATGAGCCGGCTCTGCCTCTCCGTAGCCCTTCTGGTCCTCCT
>NW_011494610.1:13070-19184 GCF_000754665.1 Bison bison bison
TTCCTCTCTGTCATCTTCATTCATTCGTTCATATTCCCACAGTATCTGATTTCCTTGTGTGTACTAAGTAAGTCAGTCATGTCTGACTCTTTTTGTGACCCCATGTACTGTAGCCTGCCAGGCTCCTCTGTCCATGGGATTCTCCAGGCAAGAACATTGGAGTGGGTTGCCTCACTCTTGCTCAAATGGGGGAAGCAATTCAGAGGGTGAATTGGGACCTCTGATCCTACTGACTAGCCTTCCCTTTTTCCACTAACCTCTCTCCTCCTACTCAGTAATGGGGCATCCTGAGGGCCCCATGGGACATCCTGTCAGCCTCTGCATAAATTGTCAGAAGTGGGGAAGAGGGATTCCCCAGACTTTGAGGACTAATATTCTGAAGCTGATAGAGGGGACTCAGCAATACTGCACAAAAATCTAAAAGATAATTTTTTTTTTTTTGCCACACCACATGGCATGTGGGATCTTAGTTCCCCAACCAAGGGCTGAAACTATGACCCCTGCAGTGGAAGCATGGGGTCCTAACCCCTGGACCACCGGGGAAGTCCCCCTAAAAGACCGTCGTGGGAAAGAGGGAAATTACCTTGATTGCCATCTCCAAGTCTGTTAGGGCTGTTTTAGGACAAAAACAGTAGAATGGGTCAGTTGGTTTCCTGAAATTAGAGTCAGGACAGAAAGGACAAGGTTGGGTCAGAGGGAAGGGAGGGGTTTTTACTGGTTGAATGCGACAACGGATTGTTCTCATGATGAATGCTGTCACCTGGCACCTGCTGCCCACGTGATAGTGAACTCCCTATAAGAGGAGGTATCAAAACTGAGGCTGCCTGAGAGTTACCTCCAATGAAATGCTAGCTTTTAATTATTCAGAAGCCTTCCTCAGATCTTCTTCCAGCACCAAGTCCCTCATTATACCAACATCTCCACACCTACATTACTCAACTCTGATGGATCTGTTTCTCAGGGAGGCTAAAGGCAGGTGCTAAAGGCAAGCTAAAGGCAGCCTCACTCCTCTCAGGAGTTGGAATTGGAGGGGGGAGCAGGAAGTTCAAGCTGTGGGGCCAGGGCTCTTGTGTAAAGAAGGAGGTTCCCCCACACCCTGTGATGTTTCTGCCATGTAATTTCTCCAAAGATGCCTGAGGCCTTGGGAAGACAGATACCTCATTAGGGGCAGCTTCTGGGTCAAGAGGCCTCCAGCCTGGACCAGATGGAGGGAGGATAGCCAGAAAGAGAAGGACACTGGGAGAGATAGCCAGAGGCAGACAGATAGATGAGAGATGAGCAAGGAGGAAAGATTTTCTGTTGTTAGGGTGAGAGGTAGGCTTTCTGCTGCTCCCTGGTCTCAGATGGACAGACTGAGGCAGGAAGAGGGGCAGGGTCAGAAGGCTTTCTAAACTAGAATCCTCGTTGTACCATCTGTTGTTCATGTGTCCTGAGCAAGTGACTTCACCTCCTGAGGCTCGGCTTTCTCCTTGACAAAACAGGATGAGAATCTCAGATGTTGTAGGATTGACATGAGGCTAAATGAAATCATGCATGTGGAATGTCTCAGGAGAGAGTAGACCCTCCACTCACAGTGGCTTGTTTAGTGAGTTACTGGCTATTGATGCCCTTCTGTCCTGGGGCAGCTCAGTATTGACAGCTCCTGCCCTTCTCCAGGGAAAGGGTGTCTGTGAAGGACGGCAGCCCCCCGTGTCCTCTCAGCTCATCACCCAGCTCTGTGCCTGCTTGACATTTGGCTGGACTTGCTCCTGGGGCTTCTGGACGCTGAGCCCAGCTCCCTTCTCCTTGACCCTGGAGCGAAGCACAGAGTGTGTGTGTGTGTGTTTGTGTGAGTGAGTGTGTGTGTGTTAGTGGGAAGATGCTTGTCTGTGTCTGGGTAGGTCACTGTGTAATGGTGGCTTGGTGCACCATGGCTCTAACTGGGAATGACTAGATGAGAATGAGTGAAGACATTGTGGGTCTCACCCCTCCCATGTGCCCTGAATTTTACATCTTACAAAGCAACAGAGTGCATGGGGCACAGACTTGAAGTCAGATTCCTGGGATCAAATGTCTCTACCTGTCTCTACCATGTATGATTTTAAGCAAATTTCTTAACTGCTTGTAGCCTTCAATTTCTTCATCTGCAACATGAAGCAATAGTAACAGCTCTTCACCCCCTGTTTTAAGACTACTGTGAGGATTAGGTAAGTTAATATGCAGCAAAGGCTTAAGGATAATGCCTGTATCTAGAAGGAGCTAGGTGTTAACTGTCACAATTACTTATTATTATTATTGCTATTACTACACAGGGCTTTGACTTCTCAGGGAAAAGGAATATATATGTCTGTTGCCTCCATTGCTTCCACAGCAACCCTGTGATGTGGTCAGCGCTGAGCTCACCTCACCCGTAAAGACACGGGGCTCTGGGGGATTTACATCCTCAAGTACAAAGTTAGAAAAGCAGAGCCGGGACTCAAACTGAGGTGCTTTGGTCCCAAAACCCCTGGGGAGAGAGCAGGAGGAAGAGGGTGGTTAAGGGGATCTTCCAAGGTCCCCTGAGGTCCACTCTGGCAGACAGTCCTCCTGTGTGTGAAGCCAGGTGAGGGCCAGCAGGTGGCCAGGCTGTGGAGACATGTTCAGCTCCCTTCTTCCCCTTTGCCCCCTCCCCTTACTCCCTTTCCTTCCCAGACAACAGGCTTTGTGCCACAGATACGGAAGCTCTTCCTCTAGCTCAGCCTCTGCCTGTAAGAGGGCCAGGTAAGCAGTATACATCCAGGCAGCTGAGATGCTGCCTCAATAGTCTCAGAAAGGTGTCTCTGTAGTCTGAGTCAAGTGATGGTGGGGGCACCGATGCCCAGAGGTGATGAATCTGCAGGAGACTGAAAAGGAGGACTTCAACTAACATACTGCTGTTCACTTATCCATCTTTTGATTCACTCTCATCCACTCACAGACCATCCATCACAGGCCATGCCCTGCCCTAGGTGCTGGGATGCTCCCTGAGTGACCATATTGGACAAGATTCCACCTGTGGAATGACAATCTGTCTTTCCACCAGACCCACAGGCAGAGTCAAGTCTGAGAAATGCTGTTACTGGGCATTTGGCCCTAGCAGTGGAAACAGGAAGTCTGATTCTCTAAGGAGATTACAGACTGTTCAAGCCTGACCCCAGATCTTGCCTTTCCTCTCCCCTCCTTATCTCCTGCTCCCACCCTTCACCTGGGGTATGAAAAGCACAGTCAACCCCCAGCTTTCCTCAGGAGCCCTCCTTGCAAGGCCATGAAGATGAGCCGGCTCTGCCTCTCTGTAGCCCTTCTGGTCCTCCTGGGCACCCTGGCGGCCAGCACCCCAGGGTGTGACACCAGCAACCAGGCCAAAGGTAAGTCTTGGCTCACCTCTCCTCTAAAAGTTGGGGTGGGGAGGAAGGGAGTCCATAGAAGGCACAGGAGAGTAGGGGTGGGGTGAGTGTTGTCAACCCTCTCTGGATTTCTTCTTATAAATTGGGCAGTTTTCATTCTAGGGACATTTTTTGACTCTCAATAAATATCATTGCATGTTAAGTTTTGGGGGAAAAAAGCATTCCACCTGCCTCTACCAGATCAGGGACCTCATCTCTGAGACTCTCTATTCCTGGTCACTGCCTTGCCCCTGCACCTCACATAGCATCATACAAAATCCATATTTGATCCTTGTCTCGATTCATGCCCCAGGCCTCCTGAAACGCTAGGAATTCACTGTATTTTTGTAAGTCATGAGATGAGTGAAGGATGGGACCTTAGATAGTGTCTGGACGGGACTGGATTCTAGAACGTGCTGTCAGGTGATTAAAGGGTTAGAACTATCAACCCTGTCCCTCTGGGGAGAGGAGAAGTACTGTGTTCAGTCAACAATGGCCAATGATTCTATCAAATTACCTACCTCCAATCCTTAATCAAAACTCATACACACTGGGTTCAGAGAGCCTCGGGGGAGGTGCAAACATCAAGGGATTGTGAAGGGGGAAAGTCTTAAGAGGGTCTGGAGGATCAGCACCCCCAAGTCCCAATTTGACCGATATTTCTTCTCCATTTGTCTGTCCCTGGAGTTTTATGCTTTATAACAACTGAGGACAGTAAGTAAAGGGTTTTTTAGAGTTCCATGAATGACTCTAATAAGTTATTGAACGTGGGAGGTGGGTCGTGGAACCTCTGAATTTAGAGCTAGTTGATCACACGTGTAAGTGACCACAGAAATTGTTATCAACACTTGAAGTGTGGGTGAAACCTTTTCAATGACTGTACACTTGGCATGAGGATGAAATGGGAGATTTATTCCCTTGATAAATATTCATCAAATACTTATGCTTTTTGTCCCTAAAAAGCGTATTTCTTGATATAGGAAAACAGCTGTAAACAAAAGATAGTAAAATATTATGCCTTCTAAGAAGGATACAGACAATAAAGACGGGGGGAAATCCTGTGCCAGGTCATGATGAGTGTTGTGAGAAAGGAGAGTTATGGGGATTCAGGAGGCTGTAGAGGATCAGGGAAACCCATGTGATGAGGAGACATTAAGCAGAAGCTGCCAAAAAGGAGCCTGGTGTTTGAGCAGCAGCCAAGACCAGGGTGTGTGAAGCTGAGTGGGTGAGGGGAGGGGAGTGGAAGGGGATGAAGCAGAGAGGCCATGGGGGAAGGTCATGAGGAACCTTCTAGGACTTTATAAGGATAAGAATTTGACTCTGAGAGAGCTGGGAAACCACTGAGGGACTGGTCATGGGAGCAAGGAGATATGACTGGAGTTTTAACAGGGTCCTTGTGGCTGCAGTGTGGAGCATGGCCTCTAGGGGGCGAAAAGCAGGGACAGGGGGCCCCTGGGCAGGCAGCTGCAGGGGTCCAGTGAGCCATGATGGAGAATATACCTGTGTTGTTCCCTGGGTTGATTCCAGTTCTCTTGAATAACCTGAATGACTTGCTATGTTAAGATATCTGGGGAGGCTTCATCACAAATCATGATTCATTAAATCTTTAGTCATTTGTGATTGATTCAACCTCCAATCCCTCTCCCCTTCCTGAGATGTGGATACAATGAAAGAAGGGAAAGTAGGAATGAAAATTCCCACACCCAGCTCCGGCAGTTGTTTCACCTGACAACTTATCCCCATTCTTGGCTTTGGTTGAGGCTTTACAAAACTCATCTCCCTCACATGATAAAAGACTCCCCTTTGCTCTCATCTCTTAGGAAATTCCAATGTTTTAGGAGCTCTGTGGCAGGAATGGGATGCAGACCAAGTTAATATTTCTTTTATAAGTCACAGTATCAATATTTCCTCAATATTCTATTATTCCAGTCTCCATGAGGTAACCAAAGTAAACACCGGTATGTTTTCTACCATGCCTTTCTCCATTTACGGCATGATTTCCTTACACTTTTGTAATAGTGACGGGTCACGCAGGCCTATCAACCATTGGCTGGCATCCAGGTGGGCACCTTCATCAAGGGATAACTGTAAATGAGCAACCCTTGGTGGTCCAGTTTAGCCATTGCCACTGTCGTAGCCACAGTGGGCTCTTCGCCCTCCCATTCTTTTGTATAAAAGGAACAGGAATTTATACTGTGGGAAGATGGTTTTCTTGAGATAGTAGCATGCTATCATCTCCGTGGGCCCAATTTCCAATTAAAAATGTTATTCCTAGTTCCAGCAACTCTTCTCCGGATTATTGGCTGGCCCTGAGGTGAGCAGAATGAGACTGGGCTCAGTGATGCTTTCTTTTTTAACGGTGGAAGTTTCAACCACACACATATGTAGAAAACATAGTATTATAAAAGCCGTGGATCCATTGTCCAGCTCCAGTAATTTCTATACATGGAGAGTATTTTTATATGTGTCCCTCTTTTGTGTTACTTTTGAAACTCATCAGTAGCATCATGCTAATTAATGCATAAACATTCATCAATGGCATGTAATTATTTATAATATTGCCCTGTCATTGTCACACCTAACAACATTAATAATAATGTCCTGGAAAGCAGGGTGTCAAAAGGCCTTTTCACGTTTCACACTTCTCCCGCCCCCCATCACTCTCTATCACAAACTGGTGGTTTTAGTTGTTCATCTTGTAGACTGAGCTGTGATGACCTTCCCTCTTTAACCG
>NW_011494610.1:19284-19619 GCF_000754665.1 Bison bison bison
TAGAGCCAATTGATCACACGTGTAAGTGACCGCAGAAATAGTTATCAACCCTTGAAGTGTGAGTGAAACTCAGGGAGCCAAACCCCACCCTGCGACCCCATGGGGTCGCAAAGAGTCAGACATGACTGAACGACTTCTCTCACTCACTCACCTGATTCTACCAGGAATTCTGATAATGCAGAGAACTGGTAAGGAGTTCTGACTGTTCTGCTTGATTAAATGGGTTGTAACAGGATAGTGTCTTGTCCTGATCCTAGCATTCATATGGTGTGTGTTCTGGGGCAAGTCATCTGCAGTTTCTTCACCTGAACAGGGGGACCAGGTTACATGAGTTT
>NW_011494610.1:19719-23286 GCF_000754665.1 Bison bison bison
AAACTCATCAGTAGCATCATGCTAATTAATGCATAAACATTCATCAATGGCATGTAATTATTTATAATATTGCCCTGTCATTGTCACACCTAACAACATTAATAATAAATGTCCTGGAAAGCAGGGTGTCAAAAGGCCTTTTCACGTTTCACACTTCTGCCGCCCCCCATCACTCTCTATCACAAACTGGTGGTTTTAGTTGTTCATCTTGTAGACTGAGCTGTGATGACCTTCCCTCTTTAACCGAGATCCTCCCATCCCTGCAGCCCAGTGGCCTGACTTCTGCCTAGAGCCTCCATATACGGGTCCCTGCAAGGCCAAAATGATCAGATACTTCTACAACGCCAAGGCTGGGCTCTGCCAGACCTTTGTATATGGTGGCTGCAAAGCTAAGAGCAACAATTTCAGGAGCGCAGAGGACTGCATGAGGACCTGTGGTGGTGCTATTGGGCCCCGGGGTAAGACAGGGGGCAGGGCAGAGGGAGAGGGGAAGGGCTAGGGAAAGAGGTGGCGCTCAGAAGGCCACACACCTTTCCAAAAAAGTGATTTTTTTCCTCGCTGCTTCCCAAGAGAAGTGGCAGCAGTATCCGTGGATTGAGCGTGTCCTCCATGGACCAGCTTGGTGAAAGGCCACCCCCTAGAAGCCCTGTCATCATAATCTGAGCCTACTCACATGCTCCCATTTTTCAGATGGGAACACCGAGTCAGTCACTCTGCAGAGCAAGTCTGGAGTGCTCCTCAGTGCCCCACCTCAGCCTGGAAAACTCCCTTGTTTATTGTTGGTTATCCTGGTCCTGGGAGGACTGTGGTTGCACATTTCTGGGATGGTCTAGGACCTGTCAGGGTGGACAGTGTCCAGGTCTGGGCCTTCAGAGATGTCATTCAGCAAGTTCCTTTCTTTTTACAGAGAACCTGTGAACTGTGCTCCCCTGAGATGCTGAAGTATGAGGAGGACCCACCCAAGGCTGGCCTCTATCTGCTTCTGAAAAATTTCAGCCTCCTTTTATTTCTTCTCAACCCTCCCCTCCTCAGCAGAAATCTGTCTCTTTCCTTCCTCCACAGGTCCACTTACTTTAGCCCTATCTCATCCAGTTTGCTCTAAGCACCATGAAAGCAAATCTTCCCTTTGTCCCTCACACTTCCCACAATTTCTGGCACAAAGGAGAAGGTCCAGAAATATTGGAGGAAGGAAGGAATGAAGTTCCCCATGACTGGAGCATCTGTAGAGTCTGAGATTTAAATCTGGATTCTTGTCCTAATCTTCCTCCTCACGGCATCCTTACCTTCATCCTCCACCCCACCATCACTGCTCTCCCTCTACTGGCGAAAGTAGAATTTCCATCATCGAGTTTTCAGCTCAGTGGTGGGAGAGGTCTTTTCATGAACGAAACCTCCTCCTCACATTGATTTGAAGGTCTGTGGCTTCAAAGAGTCTGGCCTTATCTTTAAATAAATTCATATTTTAATTAAACTAACTGGAGTGGATTGTGTTGTTTGCAACTAAGAACCTTAACCCATAGGTTCCATGGAAACGGTGGTCTTTCTCATTTTATGCAGATGGGTGGGCAGCTCCCCATCACCTCTCCTCAGACTCAGCCCTACCAAGTAGAAGGAGCCAACCCCTTACACTGACATCTACCTCTTATGGCCGTGCCAGTGTACATGAAAAACTGGATGAGAGACACCTCAACAAGAAAACTTTTGTCCTTCACTTCTTGGGCCAGGTCAAACTTTGGGGTGTGTTATTTCCCTGAATTCTGAGGAGAAAAGAAAGAGCATGAGGCTCAGCTGTCAAGTTGTCCTTAGAACCCCCTTCCCTGTCACTGTTTTGGGATAGGGGACTTCCAAGTCTAGCTAAAGAGGACCAAGCTCACATTTATTGAGCATCGGCCATTTGCCAGGCTCCGTGCTTGTCATTTCCCCAGATTATCACTCCTTCTCCTTCCTTTCCCCTTTGATAACCATAAATTTGTTATCTGTGTCTGTGAATCCAGTCTTATTTTCATACCACATTTCTTAAGCCAGTCATCTGTTGATGGGCACTTGCATTGTGCACGTCTTGGCTATTTGTAAACGAGGCTTTTATGCACCTTGAGGTGCATGTATCTATTCAAATTAAAGTTTCTTTTTTCCACGTATATACCCAGCATAATATAGTAGTTGATGATGTAGTAGTTCTATATTTAGCTTTTTACCGAAATTCCATACCGTTTTCATGGGAGCTGCACAAATATACATTCACACCAACAGTGTACAAGGCACTTTCCTTTTCTCCACTCTCTCTTCTGTATCTTGTATTTCTAGAATTCCCAGTGATAGCCATTTGACTGATGTGATGCTTTATCTCATTGTCATTTTTTAAATTTATTTACTTTTTAATTTAAGGATAATTGCTTTACAGAATTTTGTTGTTTTCTGTGAAACATCAGCATGAATCAGCCATAGTTTTACATATGTCCCCTCCCTCTGTGCTATGCTGTGCTTAGTCACTGATTTTTGTCTGACTCTTTGCAACCCCATGGACTGCAGCCCGCCAGGCTCCTCTGTCCATGGGGATTCTCCAGGCAAGAATACTGCAGTGGGTTGCTTTTTCTTTATCCAGGGGATCTTCCAACCCACGGATCGAATCCAGGTCTCCCACATTGCAAGTGGATTCTTTACCATCTGAGCCAAGAGGAAAGCCCAAGAATACTGGAGTGGGTAGCCTATCCCTTATCCAAGGGATCTTCCCAACCCAGGAATCAAACTGGGGTCTCTTGCATTGCAGGTGGATTCTTTACCAGCTGAGCTACCAGGGAAGCCCTTCCATTCTTCTAATATTAGCAATGTTCATATCTTTTCATGTGCCTGTTGGCCATCTGTATGTCTTCTTTAGAAAAATGTCTCCTTAGGTCTTCTGCCAATTTTTAAATTGGATTTTTTGCTTTCTCAATGTTGAGTTGCAAGAGCTGTTTGTACACTTTTGATATTGACCTCTTATTGGTCACGTATTTTGCAAATAGTTTCTCCCATTCGGTAGATTGTCTTTTTGTCTTGTCAGCGATCTCTTCCTCGCTGCCAAAGCTTTTAAGTTTAAGTTTGATTAGATAGGGTTTCCCTGATAGCTGAGTTGGTAAAGAATCCACCTGCAGTGCAGAAGACCCTGGTTCGATTCCTGGCTTAGGAAGATCCCCTGGAGAAGGGAAAGGCTACACACTCCAGTATTCTGGCCTGGAGAATTCTATGGACTGTATAGTCCATGGGGTCGCAAAGAGTCAGACACAGCTGAGCAATTTTCACTTCACACTAGATCCCATTGGTTTATCTTTGCCTTCATTTCTTTTGGCACTGGAGACTGATCCGTGAAAATATTGGCCTGATTATGTCCAAGAATGTTTGGCCTGTGTTCTCTTCTAGGAGTTTTATGGTATCCTCTCTTATATTAAGGTCTTTATTTCATTTTGAGTTTATGTTTGTATATGATATGAAGAAGTGTTCAAATTTCATTGACTTACATTTAGTTGTTCAGCTTTCCCAAAACCTTTTGCTGAAAAGACTGTCTTTTCTCCATTGTATATTCCTTTCTCC
>NW_011494610.1:26188-29422 GCF_000754665.1 Bison bison bison
TTCTGTCTTAAAGTCCTACAAGTTGGGACTTCCTTGATGGTCCAGTAATTAAGACACCATGCTTCCAAAGCAGGGGTCCCAGGTTTAATTCCTGGCCTGGGACTGAAGCCCCACATGTCACATGTTTGGGCCAAACAAGAAATTTTTCATTTTTAAAATAATTTTATCGATTTATTTTTGGCGGTGCTAGGTCTTCCTTGCTGCACGGGCTTTTCTCTAGTTGCAGAGAGTGCGGGCTATTACCCAATTGCAGTGCTTTGACTTCTCATTGCGATAGCTTCTCTTGTTGCAGAGCACAGGCTCTGGGGTGCACTGGCTTCAGTAGTTGGGGCACATGGACTCAGTAGTTGCGACTCCTGGACTTAGTTGCTCCACAGTATGTGGGATCTTCCTGGATCAGGGGTGAAAACCATGTCTCCTACATTGGCAGGTGGATTATTTACCACTGAACCTCTAAGGAAGTCCCCCTAAAATAATTTTTTTTATCATTTTTTGATATTAAGTCATACAAATAGAAGCTCAGAGGTTTCATCTCTTCCCCCAAGTTCACGTAATGGATACGGGCAAGGGCTAGAATTGAGACGCAAAACTTTGTGACCCCATGAACTGTAGCAGAGGACTAGGTTCTTCTGTCCATGGAATTCTTCAGGCAAGAACACTGGAGTGAGTAACCGTTCCCTTCTCTAGGGGATCTTCCTGACTCAGGGACTGAACCTGAGTCTCCTGCATTGCAGGCAGATTCTTTACCATCTGAACCACCAGGGAAGCCTCTCTGTCTCCCATGATTTTCCTTAAAAGAGGTTTATAAGCTGTGCCTTCAAAAGTCCCCAGAGACTCACCAGAGCAGACTAATAATTCTTCAAATAGGGAAGCTCTGCTTTTCATCAGGGTTTTTGTTTTGTTTTGTTTTGTTTTCGCACTGAGACTAACTGGAATCAAATTTTGGCAAAGACTTCTGTTCACATGTTTGGCAAGAGGTCGTTAACTGTGAGTTGGAGGAGGATGAGGGCAGAGAAAAAGCCATTGGACTTAAAAATGAGAAACTTGGTGATGACCGTGGTAAAGGCATCAGCTCTCACTGGTAGGAAGAGAGAAGAAAGCTCGGGACGAGTGTAGGCTATAGTGGGCGCCCACTCTTCCTTCCTGACTGTACCCTTAAGTGAGATCCTTTTGGAATCTTGTGTTGGCGCCCATAGCACCTACTCATTTAGTTTAGCTCAGACTGAAGGAGCACTGAAACATCCCAGCTTGGAAAGGATGGTAAGCAAAGAAGAACTAATGTCTTCCCCAGTCACCTCGCAATAACCTCCATTTTTAGGTGTTTTGTCTTTCTTTGATCAAGATCAAGTTCCAGGGAGTGCATCTGGTTAGTTACTCTTGGTCGGAGGATACGGCAGGCACTTCTATTGACAGGTGCCTCAATTCCACCTGTCCTGGCTGGAGGAAGAGTCACTCCTCAAGCAAAATCAGGCTGCTGTTATCCAGAAAAAGGGACAGATCGATGCTAGATGACAAAACAAGTTAGCCCATATACTCAGAGAAGTTTCCATGGAGAGAAGCTAGTTTGAATGGGTTCAACAGATCAGCAGGAGAAAACTCCACTGTGTGGTTAAAGGCACACTGTTTGCTCCTGGGAATTTCTCAGATCTTCCATGTTCAATTGTTTCTAATCACCTTAGATAGACATGTCTACAGCTGACTCATGGCACCTCCAATTATAACATTTCCATCTTTCCTTTCTATTTTCTTCCTTCCTTTTCTTGATAAATGTGACTTTACATTCATGAAGTAAAGATTCAAAATCTTTGTTGCATCATCTATGTTAATATCAGATAGATGTGCCCGGGAGTTGTTTGTGTTTGTGTATTAGTAACACTGAAGTAACTGGGGACATGTGACCAACAGTTTTTGGCAAATGTCTTCCTTCTAACTTTCAGCTGTTTTTCCTCCAGCAAGTCACTTTCCCTTAGCCGAAATTCAGTTTCCTCATCTGTAAAACAAGGAGTAATGAAACTTAACTCATAGATTGTAAACTAAGAACAAGCTACCCTTTCCTGAATGCTTACTGTGAGCGCAGACTACAGGTCACAATTTGAAATACCCTCCAGGTCAAGGGAGTAATGTGGATGAAAGCATCGGGAGTGGGGGTGGTACAGGGGAACCATAAGGAATGGTGGGGATTATGGAAACTGGAGAGAACGGTCCCCTCCTGAGAAGAGACCGCTCCTCTTAGCTTAGTTCATGGTTTTCAAAGTGTGGTCCCTTGAGCAGCACCCTCAGTGCCTGGGGAACCTTGTTGATGCAGCTACTCAGGCCCCACTCTGTGTTCCTGAATCAACATTCTGGGGATGAAGATCTCAAATCTGTGTTTGATAATGGCTAAGAGATTCTGACGCTCACTCAAGTGTGAGACCCACTGCCCGTGCAGGACTGTGTTGCAGTATTGTTCATCTTGTGCAACAATGCTAGAAATTTCCTTTTTATGAAATCCTCCACCTTTAAATGCTGGCAAATGATTCAAAATTATAAAATTGACTGGGTGGGCTAACAGTATTCCAACCAGATTTGCAACTTCCAGTTTATCCTTTTCCTTTTAATCCTTACAATAATCCTAAAACTCCAGTACTCATGCCACCACTTCATGGAGACAGACCACATACATGCAAAGTGAGGCCCTGTTATGTCTCGTGGCCAGAAAGTGGTCTCTCATGACTTAGATATGAATGTCCCTCTCAGAGGGCTCAGCATCACAAAAATTTAAATCTCTTCTGCCTGCCGCAAGTACATTCCATCCATTTCAGGATGTAGCCTTAGATAGCATGGTATCCATGCTTCTGATTTTTCAGAGTGAAAAACTAAGGAATAGGAGCAGAAATATGATCTGAGTCCCACAGTGCTTAGATAACATGTCTTTATCCAGAATACACACTATGTGATGTTGCTGCCCTGTAATTTCTCTGAAGATGCCGACAGGGGCCGGGAAGGCTTGTAATCAGAGATCTCAGTCATTGATGAGCAGGGAGGGGGGAAACACAGGCCCAACAGGGGCCTTCTGTATATGGGAGCCTCTAACCTGGACCAGAGTGAAGAGGACCAGGAGAGAAGGACATTGGGAGAGAAAGATGGACAGACGAGAGGGGGACAGGGAAGAAAAGACAAGCCTCTGCTGTTAGGAGGAGTCTCTGCTGCTCCCTGGTCTCAGGTGGACAGACTGAGGCAGGAAGAGGGGCAGAG
>NW_011494610.1:30521-31846 GCF_000754665.1 Bison bison bison
CAAATGGGATAGGACTCAGGTGGTAGCTGGATTCTGCGGCTGCAGTGTGGGGAGTGGCCTCTAGGGGGCAAAGGGCAGAGACAGGGGCCTGGTGACAAGTTGCTGCAGGGGTCCAGGTGAGCCTGGTTGTTCCCTGGGTGGACCCCAGGTCTCTTGAATAACATGAATGTCTTGTTCTGCTGGGGTTCCTATGGTGGCTTCATTACTGAGTCGTGATGCATTAAATCATTGGCCATTGGCAGTTGTTCAACCAACAGCTCCACTTTCCTCCCTGAGTTTGAGGGGGAGGGAAGGTGGATGGACAGCCATGGGGGAGGATAGGAATGAAAGTTCCAACCCTCCTGTCAGATGGTGGTTTCCCTTGGCAACCAGAGCCCATTCTGGGGTTACTGAGGTCCTTCCAAAACCCCCTACTTCACACACCAGAAGGAGAAAGGAAGGGACATGATGTTCAACTGTCCACTTTTCTGGAGAGTTCCCTCCCCTGGGGTCACGTCCGGGGAGGTGGCTTCTTCTGTTAAAGAAAGGCCACCAGCCTTTGAGTGAACGCTGGCCATGTGCCAGGTTCTGTGTTAGCATTTTGCCTGCATGATTTTATTTAATCATCCTGTGAATCCTGTGAGGGAGGAAATGGGAGCCTGGGAATGTCACTTAGCTGGAGGACTAGTTTCCTGGGGATGTGGTGGGAGCCGAGGTGGAGAGGCTGGTTGTCACCTGAAGTGGTCAAGGCCAGCCTCCCAGAAGAGGCGATGTCTGAACTGAGTTTGGAAGCATGAGTTGCATGCCATCAGTAGAGAGAAGGGGGTGAACAGGAGCTTTGTGGCAAGACAAAGAGGTGGAGAGGAGAACAGAGATCCTACCTCCATTTCCCAGGTTGGAGTCTATATTTGTTTCCAAGTAGTATTTGAGCATCATGAGGAGACCTCAACTTGTTCCTCAAAGTCCACCCAACCCTGAATACAATGAACCTGGAAGTCCCCTCTGGACAGAGTAAGGGAGAGGGGATACTTGGGGCAACTATCTTATCTACATGAGAGCTCTGACGCTAAAGCTTGACATTCCTGCCTCCTCCTGCTAGTCCCTGCTCCTGAGGAGAGTAAGGCAGCCGCCTTTAGCATCTCTAAGATAGAGACTCCTCGGGCCTGAATGACATAGGTGAGTGGGTGTTTGGACAGAGGAGAAATTTCGTGTTGGAAAATAAATGAGAAAGCTACTGAATACCACTTCCCTGGTGGCTCGGGGGCAAAGAATCCATCTGCCAATGCAGGAAATGCAGATTCGTTCCCTGGGTCAGGAAGATCCCCTGGAGAAGGAAACAGCAACCC
>NW_011494610.1:32407-33335 GCF_000754665.1 Bison bison bison
ACCGCAACTACTGAAGCCCGCACACCGAGAGCCTGTGCTCTGCAATGAGCGAAGTCACCGCAAGGAGGAGCCCACGCACCGCATCCGCGCAACTGGAAAAGCCCTGTGCAACGCCACAAAGACGCGATGCAGCCAAAAATCAATCAAATTAAAAAGACTTTTAAAAGGACTGCTAGAATGCGGGCTTGTGTTAGGTGATTTGGGGGTGGGTTCAGCAAGTTGGCTGTGCTCTGGATGGATGGTGATAGGAAGTGGGCTGTTCTCTGATTGGATATCTCAACGTTAACTCTGAAAAGGGAAGACTAAGATAGAGGTTAGAACTGTATTTGGTAAAGAAGTAGTAGTCACTCAAGATAGAGGTGTGCGAGGTCATTTTGGTGGTTTGTGTAACTTAACTCATTTTGTCTGTGTTCAAACCTGGTTACAGAGTGTTCTATTTTTGTTTGGGTCCCTCCTAGACAGAGAACCGCTTTGTCTGCTGTTTAACGTCTTTCGAAATATTTATGTTCAATAAGGAACAAAAGGCCAACTGTGGTACCAGGTCAGCTCCTAAGTTCTGATAACAGTAATAATAATACTATTTGGGATAAGTCATTTAATTATTATTGGTAATTATTCACTTATAACTGTAATGGGAAAGAACTTAGTGCTAATTTGAAGAGATTGGCTCTAGCAGCTCTGGATGATGCTGGTTGATCTTGGGAAAGTCCTTTCACTTTTCAGGTCCAAAGATTCTTTCTTTGCAATATAGGAAAGAAAATTTCTTCTGCCTTAAGAAACTCAGGGGTTTGTTTATTTTTGAGGACTACATTGATTACGGTGCTGAAGTGCTTAGCTGAAGTGCTTGAAGTGAAGTCACTCAGTCGTGTCCGACTCGTAGTGACCCCATGGACTGCAGCCTACCAAGCTCCTCCATCCATGGGATTTT
>NW_011494610.1:33435-34353 GCF_000754665.1 Bison bison bison
CCTACCAACCAATTCTACGTCTTTGTCCTAAGAGATCCTACAGACATTGGGAGATGGCAAGCAAGAAGTACGCCCCTCCCCTACAAAGTGTAACTCCATATGCAAAATCTTGCTAAGTCCCCTCCACCAGCTTTCAGAATGTCAGGACTCACCTTGAGAGAACCCATCTTTTTCACTTCCCACAATTTATACTGCGGGGAGGCTTCATGAGGTGCTCGCTCACTGGGTTAAAGGAGACAGGATAGTGGAAGAAGAGGAGGGTGGTCAGTAGGATTGGCCCACCCAAGTCACCCTCCCGCCTTCCCTCCCCAAGTTGGGCAAGAGCTGTGGCAGCAGGATGTGTGGAGATGTGAATAACCAACAGAGGATGGCTGAGAGGCAGGACAGGATGTACGTGGTGGTTGGGGGTCCAGGACTAGTGTAGCTATGTCCCAGGATGCACCATATTTCACTTTCATATTAGACTTTCCCAGCTGCAAGGCCTTGTGATAAATGCCTTGTTCAGAAGCTAGGGAGGCCCCAGGGGAGGTGCCAGTTCTCCCAAGTAGAGCCACTTTGACAAGGTTTCACGGTCCTGCCTCTGGGAAGATGTGGGATGAAGGGACCTTTGGAGGACAAAGTCTAACTACCTTATTACACTCGAGGGAACTGAGGCAGAGGGAACTCAAAAATCATTGCAGTTAAATGAACGAGGACACAGATGGTGCTCCTTCTGTTACTCACTAGCTCATCATCCTGGACACATATCTCAGCGTCTCTGAGTTTTGCTTTATTTCATTATAAAATAAGGATAATGCTTATCTGCCGATATTTGCAGCCACAGACCTCTAGAAACACTCCCGTTGCTAGTTGAATGAGTTGGGTTTATGACTCACTACAGCAAGAACCAAGTCACCACCCTTACGAACCGCACGATGT
>NW_011494610.1:34550-44280 GCF_000754665.1 Bison bison bison
CATGGGATTTTCCAGGCAAGAGTACTGGAGTGGGTTGCCATTTCCTTCTCCAGGAGATCTTCCCGACCCAGGGATCGAACCCAGGTCTCCTGTGTTTTTACTGGGTCTTACCAGGTTTATTTTATTTTATTTTATTATTATTATTTTTTTGCTGCTCCCTGAGGCTTGCAGGAACTTAGCTCCCCAAGCAGAGATCAAACCCACTCCTCTAGTGGAAGCAAGGAGTCGAGTCCTAACCACTGGACCACCAGGGAAATCTAGAGTTGGCACTGTCTTGATGCTTTGCCAAAAAATTTGTCTCCTAATCCATGTTTATTTTATGAGTTTATGAGGCTAAAGTATTATGTCATATTATTAATGAAGAAACTGAAGATTAGAAGGATTACATAGTGTTGCCAAGGTCTTCTAGCTAGGAAATGGTGGGATTTGAACTCAAGACTCTCTGACTTCAAAGATTGCCCTCTAAAAGAGGTTTGAAAACAATGTTATCAGAGACTCTGTAGATTCACAAGATGGGACTCAAGTTACGTCACATATGGATGCTCCTTTTCATAGTTTATTGGACTGAGATGATGTAGAAAAAAAATTTTTTTCTATGGCAAATTTGCTTGCATTTATGCCATGGAGTACCTTAACTATGAGCTAGAAGAGGATGCGGGCTGAGAAAAGACCATTGGATCTGTAAATGGGGAACTGTGTGATAACCCTGGTAAGGGCATAGAACATCCCTTGTAGTGAGCAACAGAAGCTGAGTCTGGCTATTGAAAGCACAGAAGGAATTGTTGAGAAGGGGTGGGGATATAGTGGGTGGGCCTCCATTCTCTCTTCCTGACTGTACCCTTAAGTGAACTCCTGTTAGAGTCTTTTGCTTGCGAGCAATACTGCTAACTGATCTAGTTCATCTTTTGGAACTGAAGAAGTTGAAGTGAAGTCGCTCAGTCGTGTCCGACTCTTTGGAACTGAAGGGAATGTTAAAAAGGACCCAGCTTGGAAAGGAAGGCAGACAAGCCAGCACCAAAGCCTTTATAGGCCACCTCCAAATGAGCTCCATGCATCTGCGGGTTTTGTCATTCATTGGTCAAGATGAAAATTCTTGGTTTGGGGGTAGAGCAGGAACTCTGATTGACAAGTCCCTCAACCCCACCTGTCTTGGGTAGAGGAAGAGTCATTCCTCAAATCAGAGGTAGATTATTGTTATCAGTAAAAGGACAAATGGCTGCAGAATAGTCAATACTCTCAGAGAGATAGAGGTTTCTCAGGGAGAGGGGAGTTTGAATGGGTCCAAATTCCAAGTGAACAAAGCCCAGCTACTGCTAAGTCACTTCAGTCGTGTCCGACTCTGTGTGACCCCATAGACGGCAGCCCACCAGGCTCCATCGTCCCTGGGATTCTCCAGGCAAGAACACTGGAGTGGGTTGCCATTTCCTTCTCCAATGCATGAAAGTGAAAAGTGAAAAGCTCAGTCGTGTCCAACTCTTAGCGACCCCATGGACTGAAGCCCACCAGGCTCCTCCATCCATGGGATTTTCCAGGCAAGAGTACTGGAGCAGGGTGCCATTTGGTAAAAGACACCTTGATGTTCCTGAGATGTTTTCAAATCTTCAGTGTTCCCATGATTACAGTCATCTTAGAGTGAGCTTGTCTGCAGCTGACTCATGTCACCTCCACTAAACAAAACGTTCTTTTCTATTTCCTTTCCTCCTTTTCTTCATGATAAATATGACTTTATACTTAAGAAGTCACCTTCAAATTTTTGATACGTCATCTGAGAAGACTCTGGAACAGCAAAGAGATCAACCAGCCAATCCCAAAGGAAATCAACCCTGAATATTCATTGGAAAGACTGAAGCTGAAGCTCCAAACTTTGGTCACCTGATGCAAAGAGCTGACTCATTGGAAAAGACCCTGATGCCGTGAAAGATTGAAAGCAAAAGGATAAAATGGTGGCAGAGGAGGAGATGGTTAGTCAGCATCACCAACTTGGTGGACATGAATCTGAGCAAATTCTGGGAGATAGTGAAGGACAGAGAAGCCTGGCATGCTGCAGTCCATGGGGTCTTAAAGAGTTGGATATGACTTAGTGACTGAACAACAACAGCTACACTAACCTCAGATTTGTGTGTGTGTGTATAATGTTGAAATAACTGGGAGCCTGTGACTTGCTTTGTCAAGGCCTTATTCTGATTTTTCTACTGTGTTTCCTCAAGCAAGTCACTTTGCCTAGCTGAACCTCCTCAGTTTCTTCATCTGTAAAATGGGAAAAATAATATCTGACGTGTGTGTGTGTGTGTTCATGTACGCGCTCAATCATGGCCAATTCTTTGCAGCCCCATAAACTGTAGCCCTCCAGGTTTCTCTGTCCATGGACTTTTCCAGGAAAGAGTACTGGAATGGGTTGCTGTTTCCTTCTCCGGGGGAATCTTCTCAACCCAGGGATCAAACCCCTCTCTTACATCTCCTGCATTGGCAGGCAGGTTCTTCACCTCTAGCACCACCTGGGGAGCCCAACACCTAAGGCTTAATGTTAAATAATGACAAGTTATCTTTTCACTGAACACTTACTCTGAGCCCACCCTGCAGGTCACCATTTTAAATGCCCTCCAAGTCAGGTGAGTAATGGGAATGGAAGTATTTGGAGTGAGGGTGGACAGTAAGGAATGGCAGGGATTATGGAAACTGGAGAGAACACTCCCCTCCCGAGAAGAGAGCAGCTCTCCTTAGCTTAGTTCATGGCTTTCAAAGTGTGGTCCCTTGAACAGCACCATCAACATCCCTGGAAACCCTTAGATGTGGATTCTCAGGTCTCTCCACTGTCCTACTGAATCAAAACTCTGGGGGTGGGATTCTTAAAATCTATGTTTTAATATACCCTCTAAGTGATTTGATGCTGGCTGAGGTTTGAAACCCACTTCTCTAATGAACTTCACCACAGAGTTTGCATGACTGTGTTGCCAAACTGTTTACTTTTTCCAACAGATGCTAGAAATTTACTTTTATATGAAATTTCCCAATCTTAAATATTGGCAACTATTTCACATTTTTTAAATGTCCTATGTGGGCTAATAGTACTTTTTAGGCTGATTTCCAACCTTTGGTTTATGCTTTTCCATTTAATCCTTAAAATAAGGCCACAAAAATTATCATGGTACCACTTTTAAGGAATAAAATGTGGGTTCAAAAAATGAGGTGCCTTTCCATATCACATAGACAGGAGGTAGCCAATTCCTGATTTGGATCTGAGTGTATTTGGTTTTAAAGCTTCTGTCTTTTTATGCAGAAGCAAAAATATATGACTATATTTAGCACAGGGGCTTCCCAGATGGCTCAGTGGTAAAGAACCTGCTTGCCAGTATCGGAAATGCAGGAGATGTGGGTTCTATCCCTGGATCAAAAAGATCCCCTGAAGGAGGGCATGGCAACCCACTCCAGTATTCTTGCCTGGGAAATTCTATGGACAGAGGAGCCTGGTGGGCTACAGTCCATGGGGTCTCAAAGTCGGCACTGAGCAACTGAGCATGTACATCTAACACAGAGCCTAAGGGCACAAAAAGCTAACTGGATTTTCCTACCTTTGACCATCTAATAAACTTTCTTCTCCAACCTTCTGCCCCACCCTATCCTCTTAACTAATCTACATTCCTATCAGAGAGAGTCAGTCCCCAGGAGAGCCCAACAGGGCTGGAGAGGGGTGAGGCCGGGCAGTTTCCTGGCGTGGGCAAGCTGACGAGGTGCCAGAAGAAAGCTGTGGGCAGCAGTGCCCAAGGCTGAATGTCCAGCAGGCAGCTGGATCCACAGGCTAAGACCAGTTGCCCGTCAACGTGTCCTCTGCGTGTCCTAGACTGAGTTCCAGGAGCCGCCCTGGGCTGAGCCCCTACCTGGCTCCGGCCTCATGGCTGCTAACTGTTCTGTGCTCAGAGTAAACAGCCCTGGCCCCTCCCAGCGAGGACCTGTCTCCAGTCCCCAGGCTGGACATGGGAAGTGGGGGAGATATTCGCAGCCTCTTTTCCCCGGGCCATCTGTGGGGACAGTGGCTGGACATACTTCTGTCATCAAGTCCTGCTCCTCTGTCATCCCCATGGCCACTGCTCTCCACCCCTTCCACCCTCGGGCAGCAAAGACCTCCTGGGGTTTACTGACCTCAGATTTGAATCAGGAGGGATGTTTGAAGGTACTTCTTGCTGGGTAACCATGCTTTGGCATTTACCAGCCTGCATGTTAAACCTCGATGTCTACTCATCAGTCTCCTTACTAACAGCAGACATCATTTCCGGAGTACTCACAGCCACTGAGCTACAACCAGCCAGAGCCGAGGTACTTGTGTCAGTGTGTACCGAGCCCTGAAGGACACAGCTGTTCCACCCAGGGAACACCATTCGTGTTCTCATGGACTTCTTATATTACCATCATCTTCCACAGGTGACAGAAAGGCCGCACAGAAACGGAAAGTAATTCCTTCAAGGTCGCTCAGCTGGGAGGTGGAGGAGGTGAGGGTCACCCCAGGGCCAGCGTTGAGGGCCCCTTTAAATACCTTCTCTACACCAGCTGTGTGCCCAAATGTGTCATGAAGAACGTACATTTTGATGGAAGGAGAAAGCAGGGGCTTGGAGGGACGGAGACCTGGGATCAAACCTTGTCTCTGCAACTTCGCTTGGGACTTGGGGAGCTGGGAGGGCCTCCTGCACTGTTCATCTGGCACACACTACTGGCGATGATAATACCCCTCTGTCCACACGTGTCTGGGACCACCCGTGGCTCCATGAGACACTGAGCACAGTCAGAGTGAGTGAGCCTGCGTGTCTGCACGGGGAAGAGAGGGAGGGAGAAACACACGTCCTGATGGCTCCAGACCTTAGCAGGTGTTCCACCTTCTCTGGCCTCGGTGTCTCGTGTCCAGTGGGTTCATGTGTAAATACGCTTTCCTATGGCTCCTTCTGTGTGCTGTGTATCACTACACAACACGCCCACCACAAATCCCTAAAGCGAGATCCGGACTCTGACCTGCTGACCCCGAGTCCAGCCACCTAGTCTACAGTGTCCCCCAGTGGGTCCTGCCCTCCTCTCTCCTACCACAGTGGGCATCACAGGGAGACCCCTGGGTCTTGGAATGGGATCCCAGGAGTCCTAGATCTATCCCTTGGCCTCCTGCTGCCCTGCCCGCAGGGCCCAGAGGGAGGTGGGGAGGGGGGAGGGGACAAGGGTCCCAGTGCAGCAGGTTCAGCTGCCCCAAGCCTGGAAGCCGCTTAGGTTCCTGGTTCCCTCTGGGGCCAGAGTGCCACCTAATCCCGGGGATTGTGAAATGACAGGAGGTGGCAGCAGCAGGCCCGGGTGCCTGTTGAGCCCTCTACCTAAGCTGGCTCAGCCCCGCCCACACCCAGCCTCCAGTTCAGTTGCGACCCCACGGACTGCAGCACACCAGGCCTCCCTGTCCATCACCAACTCCCGGAGTTCACTCAAACTCATGTCCATTGAGTCGGTGATGCCATCCAACCATCTCATCCTCCGTCGTTCCCTTCTCCTCCCACCTTCAATCTTTTCCAGCATCAGGGTCTTTTCAAATGAGCCAGTTCTTCACATCAGGTGGCCAAAGTATTGGAGTCCAGCCTCCAGGCACACATTAACCCTTCCCATCCAGAGGCACCTCAGTCCTGCACCCTAGGAGCGCTGTGCCTGCCTGCCACAGCCCCCGAGTGCTGCTGCCAACCTCCCCCTCCTCTGGTCCCAGCTGAGTGGGGAGGGGGAAGGACTGTTGCCCAGAAAGGGCAGAACCAGGGGTGCTGTGCTGAAGACTCCTAGCCTGTCTGGGGACAGAGAAGTGGAGATTCCTGGGGTGGAAATGGGGAGATCCGTGCAGACAAAAATGTGGAGATTCCCGGTGCTTAAAGGTGGTGCCCCTCAGGTTTAGGGTGTAGGATCTAATGTGCTAGAGTTGGGGAGACCACAGAAGACTGGCATTTGAGGGGAGCTCTGTGCGGAGGATGGACACAGCGGCAGGACAAAAACTCTGGGCGACATGGGAAGTTCAACTATGCGGGGGCTGGGGAGGGGGTCCCTAGGCACTGGGGGCTCTGAAGCCAGGGTCTGGTCATTCCAGCCCTCCCAATGCTGAGGACCCTAGAGATGAGACCTTCTGAAGGCTGTAGAGGGCGCCAGTGTGTTAGTCACTCTGTCGTGTCCAGCTCTTTGCAACCCCATGGACTGTAGCCCACCAGGCTCCTCTGTGCAAGGGATTATGGAGGCAAGAATTCTGGAGGGGGTTGCCATTCCCTTCTCCAGGGGATCTTCCCTATCCAGGGATCGAACCTAAGTCTTCTGCATTGCAGGCAGATTCTTTACTGTCTGAGCCACCAGGGAAGCTCAGAGTCAGAGACTAAGATATCTTTGGAATTCATATTTATGCCCCTAGTGATCTCGGAGAGGCAGCAGTGAGCAGTGGTGTGAATCGAGATCTTAATTTCCTGCCCAGGAATTGAACCTGGGTAGTCTAGATGAAAACCAGGAATCCTAGCCACCAGCAAGGGCTAGAGGTTAAAAACTATTTTTCCCTGGATCTTGGCCCCCACTGAAAAATGCATTTATCAAGGAGGCAAAAACTGCAAATGCAGATACAAAATTTATTACTAGAGACAAAGCACAATAACAAGTGGGAGAATACACAGAGAAACTGTTTAGTTAAGATAGAAGCAAGGCAGAGATGCACACCCAGAGAGAAAGGGTGTGGGCGTCCCCCCTGGTGAGGAGGAGCGCAGTAAAGAGATGGTTAGGCCATTTATATAGGTCGGTTCTTCCGGGTCTTTGTTTACCTTTAGCCAATTATCTGTTTTGTGGATTTCTTTTTTCACACCTGACCTACCCTGGGACCCTCCCCTAGGTGCACACGCACCACTCAGCCAAGATGGATCATAAAGTGAAGGCTTCTGGGAGGAGCAAGACTCATTATGGCCTGGTGCTATCCCCTGACTTCTGACCCCCAAAGAGTCTTTCTGCATGTGTAGAGTCTCCCTTATCCCAAAAGAGCAGTGGGGGGCAGTGGGTGAAGATTCCTTCATCTCTTACTCAAACATGGTTTTGCCTGTCTTTGTCCTTGTGACTATTACCTTAAGGCGTTTACGAAGCAAAGACTGGCTGTTTATCCTGTTTCTGCTGTCACTTCCATTTCAGAGGGCAAACAGAAGGCTGATTGTAAATGCCTTACCTGGAGCCCAGCTACCTATTGTCTCAAGAAATGCTAACTTGTAAGTATCCGGCCTGAAGCCCGCTTCTTCATGCCCCATGAAATATAAACAGGAGGCCAGGTATAAATGTCTAACCTGGACCCCGTCTTTTCCCTCCCTCTCTAGGACATCAGGCAGACATGCTCTGACTCTAGGACTCTGGCCTCCCACTGCCCGTCCACCCCCCAGGCACAGGAGCAGAGAAATCAGGCATGCGCCCCACGCTAGAGGGGGACCTGAACTGCACGCAGAAGTGCCTCTCCTATGGGAATGTGCCCACCACCTCAAGTGCAGCCCAGACTGCGTGGTCTGCCAGGTGCCCCGTGGTAACCCCGGGGAAACTGCCTGGGAGCAGGTTGGGGCAGGGGCTGGAAAGTGGCTGGAGCTCCTGGTTGAGGAATGGGGGCTCTCCTGACCCAGGAACCCCTGGCCAGGTCAGGTCAGATGGAACCAGATCGGCTCTTCCTCCCGAAGCCCAGGAGACAGAGGCATCTCTGAAGTGCATCAGGAGAGAGAGCTTCAGTGCTCTGGAGCAAGACACACTTCCAGGACACACCCTATGGGACGTCGTTCCCAGAGGTCAGGGGACCTCCCCGGCCAGCAGGAGCCGCGGACAGTCTCAGCGAGAGAGCTGGATCCCCAAGCCTGGGGTGAGCGTCCTTATCAGTGCCTTCCCCTGGGGCCTCCCCCAGCCCTGGGAGTAACACTTGGGGGCACTTGGCCTGGCAAGACGCCCAGATTCCTCTGTCCAGATGGAAACAGACTTTACAGATTGAAGAGAGTGCCCAGCTCATCTTAAAGATGTGGAGTGAGCATCTGAGAGAGACAGATGTCCAAGGTCACACCGCCGTTCCTGGCTGCATAGGAGTCCAAGCAAGGAGGTTCAGCTTTTGTCTGAGTGGTTTGAAGAAATCAAGACCTCTCCCCAAGCACCTCTCCCACTTCTGCCTCTTGAAAACGCTCTCTTCCGCTCTCAGGAGCGAGTGAGAGAAAGTATGTGAAGCTTGGGTGTCATAAAAAGCACCTGCTCCACAGAGAAGCAGACTTAGAAAACAGACATGAACATGGCAGGTGGGGAGGAGAGGAAGGTGTGATGAATTGGGAGTCGCACGGACACATGTACACCTCCATGTCTAAATTCATAGCTAGCGGGAATCTGCTGTCTAGCGCAGATAGCTCAGCTCAGTGCCCTGTGATGACCTAGAGGGGTGGGATCGGGGGTGGGGGTGGGGAGGGGAAACATTCCAGAGAGGGGGATATACGTATGCATATGGCTGAATCACTTGACTGTACAGCAGAAACTTACCCAACATTGTAAAGCACTATACTCCAATTTAAAACAAACAAACGAGTACCTGCTCAAGAGCTCAAGACTGTCCAGCAGGTCATGGGGGCTCCCATCAGAGCAGGAGGAGCCTTAAACAGCATGGAATCCAAGCTCCTCACTATTCAGAAGGAAAAACTGAAGACTAGAAACTGGCATATGACTTGGGGTCCTAAGGGGTTATGATCACTGGTCTTTATCCAAATCCCGCCCCTGTGATTTTCCTTCTTTGTGATTTCTCTGAAAATGCCCACAGGGGCTGTGAAGGTGTGTAATCAGAGACCTCAGTCACTCATGAGCAGGGAGCGGGGAGGTGGAGAAGGACCAGCCCATCAGGGGGCTTCTGGTCAGTGTAGCGGGGAGAGGAGGGCTCTAACCTGGGCCAGAGTGAGGGGGACCAGGAGAGGAGGACATGGGAGAGAAAGATGGACAGACAAGAGAGGATGGGGGAGAAAGGAGGAGTCTCTATTGTTAGGAAGAGGCTCTGCTGCTCCTGGTCTCTGATGGCTAGACTAGGGCAGGAGGAGGGGCAGAGCCAGAGGGCTCCTGAACTGAAATCCTAGTTGTCTGATTTGCTGGTTGTGGGGTTTGAGCAAGTCACTTTACCTCTATGAGCCCATACTTTCTCCTTAACACAATGGAATGAGAACCCAGATGCTGTAGGACTGACTTGAAGCTAAATGAAATCATGCATGTGGAATGTCTCAGGAGAGAGCAGATCCTTCACTCACAGTGGCTTGTTGGTGAGTTACCTGTTCTCGAAGCCCTTCTGTCCTGGGGCAGCTCGGTATTGAGAGCTCCTGCCCTTCTCCAGGGAAAGGGTGTCTGTGCAGAAAGGCAGCCCCCCACGTCCTCTCAGCTCATCACCCAGCTCTGAGCCTGCTTGATGTTTGGCTGGACTTGCTCCTGGGGCTTCTGGGCACTGAGCCCAGCTCCCTCCTCCTTGAGCCTGAAGTGGAGCACAGGGTGTATCTCTGTGTTGTGTGTGCGTGAGTGAGTGGAAAATGCTTGTCTGTGCACAGATGAGTTAGAGGGGGGCTGGTGTTACATGATTGTAACTGGGAGTGAATATGTAGGAGTGACTGAAGGGATTGTGGGTGTGTCACCCCTCACACTTCCCCAGTTGTTAACAGCCACCAATGCAGCAGAGTGCATATGCACGGATGCTGAAGCCAGATTCCTGGGTTCAAATCCT
>NW_011494610.1:44537-60909 GCF_000754665.1 Bison bison bison
TTCAGTTCGGTTCAGTCGCTCAGTCGTGTCCGACTCTTTGTGACCCCATGGACTGCAGCACGTCAGGCCTCCCTGTCCATCACCAACTCCAGGAGTTTACTCAAACTCATGTCCATTGAGTCAGTGATGCCATCCAAACATCTCATCCTCTGTCATCCCCTTCTCCTCCCAGCCTTCAATCTTTCCCAGCATCAGGGTCTTTTCTACTGAGTCAGTTCTTCACATCAGGTGGCCAAAGTACTGGAGTTTCAGCTTCAGCATCAGTTCTTCCAATGAATATTCAGGACTTATTTCCTTTAGGATGGACTGATTGGATCTCCTTACAGTCCAAGGGACTCTCAAGAGTCTTCTCCAACACCACAGTTCAAAGCATCAATTCTTCTGTGCTCAGCTTTCTTTATAGTCCAACGCTCACATCCATACATGACCACTGGAAAAACCTAGCTTTGACTAGATGGACCTTTGTTGGCAAAGCAATGTCTCTGCTTTTTAATATGCTGTCTAGGTTGGTCATAACTTTCCTTCCAAGGAGTAAGCGTCTTTTAACTTCAAGGCTGCAGTCACCATCTGCAGTGATTTTGGAGCCCCAAAAAATAGCCTGTCACTGTTTCCACTGTTTCCCCATCTACTTGCCATGCAGTGATGGGAGTAGATGCCATGATCTTCATGATTCTGTTTTTACTTATTATTATTATTGCAAAGGACTTTGACTTCTCAGGAAGAAGGAATGTATGCCTGCTGCCTCCAATGCTTCCACAACAACCCTGATGTGGTCAGCGCTGATCTCATCTGACACCTGAAGATGTGGGGGCCCTGGGAGATTTCTGGCCCCAGGTCACAAAGTTAGGAAAAGTCATAACTGGTACCCAAACTGAGGTCCAATAATCTCAAAGCTGGAGAGACCAGAGGAGAGAAGTTTGCGGGTGATCTTCTTGCTCCCCTGAAATCCACTCAAATAGGCAGTTCTTCTGTTTGTGAATCCAGGTGAGGGGCAGTGGGAGATCATGCTGTGAAGTTCATCTCCCTGCTTCACCTCTGCCTGGATCCCTTACTCTTTTTTTCTGCCCAGAAATGCAAGGTTCTTGTTCCAAGTTGGATGTCACCTGCCCCCAGCTCAGCCTCTGCCTGGGTCAGTGCCAGGTAAACAGCGTGGGTCTGGCCAGCTGAGAAGTTGCCACAGTGGTTACAGGAAGGTGTCCTGTGTCACACCTGTCTTCTGAGGTAGGTGACATTGGGGTAGTGAGGTAGGGGCATTGATATTCTGCAGACACCTGCAGGAGGCTGAAAAGGAAGACCTGAGCTAACACACTGCTTGCTGATCACCTACCTGTCCATTGATTCCTTTCATCCGCTCAGCAGATATTCACTGAGTGTCTATCACATGCCATGCACTGTCCTGGGTGTTAGGATGCTCTGGGAGCGAGCATTTCAGACAAAAAATTTCTCTCTGTGGGGTTTATATGCTCCTGGACAATAAACAGAGTAAAGCAAGTATATTCTGTAGATGTTAGAGGGAGATCGAGTTCTGAAGAAGAAAACAAAACAGAAAGGGTATAAGGAGTACTGGGGTGGAGACAGGGGCATGGAGCAGTGTTATAATTTCTACCTAGGACCATCAGTGAGAGCAACTCTGGGAAGGCAGCTTATGAACAAAGACTTGTGCAAATTCTGCAGGGAGCCATGAGGCCATCAGGGGAGAGAGTTACAGCCAGGGGAGACAGATGGTACAAAACTGGAGTGTTTCTGATGAGTTTCAGGAAAAACCAGAAGGCTGAATTTCTTCTCTTTTTTAACTTTAAACTTTTTATTTTGTATTGGGTGTAGCCAATTAACAATGTTGTGGTAGTTTCAGGTGAACAGGGAAGGGACTCAGCCATACATTCATGTGTATCCATTCTCCCCCAAAACCGCCCTCCCATCCAGGCTGCCACATAATATTAACCAGTTCCCTGTGAAAAGGCTGAATTTCTTTTCCCAAAACAACTGTGGATATGTCCACTGAATTCTGCCATGGAGTGTTGATGAAGTGGCCTAAATATTTTTCTCCCTTGGAGGTTACTTTTTTGTACTTGAATGACTAAAAACCTTTTTGCTTATCCTTAAGCTTCAGTAACTTAACAAGGCTATTTTGGTATCATTCTGCATCATTTTTTGTACTAGAACATGGAATGATTTTTCAGTCTATAGATTTTCAGGGTGGAGAGGTGGATTTTCTTGTATTACATAGTGAAATAAATTTTTTGTTCCTGGGAATTCCCCGGTGGTCCAGTGGTTAGAACTCTGAGCATTCATTGCCAAGGATGCGGGTTCAATCCTTGGTCAAGGAACGAAGATCCCACAAGCCACATGATATAGCAGGAAAAAAAAAAACCTGTTCCTATTGTCTTTTTTCTATTCGAGACATCACTTATGTTAAATTATCTTCATTTGTGCTCCAGTAGTTGTTAAAAGTATGTCTTATGCCCTCAAGACAACACCTTCCTGTCCTGGGCTCATTTCTATGCCCTGCATTTCACAATCAACGTAATTGCTGGGTCTTGGAGCACTCCCTTCCTCATCATTGAAGATTTCCCATGGTGAGTTTCTCCACTTCAAGGAAAGGACTTTCTTCAACTCTGAGGACACCTTCACCAACAACAATCAATGTGACTCCTCTTCTTGATCTGATGACATCTAACAATCCTAAGATGAACTGAAGTAACTATGGACATAATGTAACTTTTAATTTTGATTATGTTTTAATTTGGTTTAATGACTGTTTTGCCTTACATCTGTAACTGTAAAATGGGGTTTATTTCTGTCTGAAAGCTTTTAAGTTACAAGTGGTTATCCAAGCTCCTAAGAGAGCCACAACTTCCTCCAACTATTACTTGGGGCCCCTGGATCAGAGACCCTCAATATGAGGGTTAGGAGAATATGATGCCTCAACAATCTAGGGACCATGCCCCTCAACAGCAGGAAGTAGTTATGGAATGAAAATGATGCCCCTTTCCCTTGGCAACATAATTCTCCTAAAAGAAAAAGGGGGAATGAGAGAGCCAATTCCTAGGCAGGTTGATAAGAAGTCTGGGGTCCCCAAGGAGGAGAAAGGGGTCTGGGGCTCTCAGAGCAGAGATAGGGATATGGAATTCTTGAGGAGGAGGAAAGACAAACATCTTTTTTTTTTCTCTACATTCCTTAGTCTTAGTCACATAAAACATTTTTTCTTTAAGCCTGAAACTGATGATTACACAACAAACAACTCAGTTTAAACTCTGTACTAAGGATTATATAACAACAATGTATCCGGCTTGAGGACAGTTTTCTCCTTCCTGAAAACCTTCTGGCTAATCCTGTTATCTTAAAATGTAAATTGTGGGAGTGGGTCTAGTAAGATCTCTACAACCTTGAGACATTCTTTTGATTTATTGTAATAACCAATTTAAAAAGTATATAACTCCCTTGCTAACACTTGCAAGGGGGGCATTCTCCATCCACCTTCTGATGTCTAGTCAGAAGCTTTCTCTGTCTCTTTTCACTTGAATAAAACTCTGCTATACAAAAAAAAAAAAAGTATGTCTTATGGAGTCAGAAAAATTTAATTTCCAGCTTTGCTAGTCACTATCTGTGTGAGCTCAGGCAAATTTTTTAACTTCTGTGGATACAGTTTCTCTTTGGGGGTAACAGTGGGAAACTGAAAGTGTTAATCTCTCAGTCGTGTCCTACTCTTTGTGATCCCACGGACTGTAGCCCGCCAGGCTCCTCGGTCCATAGAATTTTCCAGGCAAGAATACTAGAGTGGGTTGCCATTTCCTTCTCCAGGGGGATCTTCCTGACTCAGAGATCGAACCCAGGTCTCCTGCACTGCAGGTAGATTCTTTGCCGTCGGAGCCACCAGGGAAGCCCCAATAATGGTAACTACTTGTGTTTGGAATCCCCAAGACCACTCAGGTTTAGTTCATAAAAGGACTCACAGAACACTAACATGTTGTATTGATACTTAAGTTTCAATAATTGATATTGATCAATTATTGATCAAGTGGACCAAGCGTCCAGTCAACAAAGGGGGAAATGCAGACGGTGAAACTGGAGGAACGCAGCACAAGTTCCCAAGTGTCTCCTCCCTGTCCGGATGTACCAAGTAGCTCAAACGGTAAAGAATCTGCATGCAATCCAGGAGACCTGGGTTCGATCCCTGGATCAGGACGATCCCCCGGAGAAGGGCATGACAACCCACTTTAGTATTCTTGCCTGGAGAATTCCATGGACAGAAGAACCCAGTGGACAACAGTCCATGGACTCGAACAGTCGGACACGACTGAGCAACTTTCACTTTCCTCCTTGTCCAGTCACACAGAATCTGCTTGATTCCCTCAGCCCAACTCATCCAAGCTGTTGCCAACCAGGGAAGCTTACTCCTGTCTGAGAGTCTTGGATTTTTTACTGTGGTCAGTCACATGGGCATATACCACCTACACGGCCGACCTCAGTCAGGGAAGCCCCAGAACCCAAGAGGGAAAGAGGCAATCCCTTGTTTAAAACCGTTAAAGGACTTCCTGGTGGTCCAGTGGTTAAGAATCCATCTGCCAATGCAGGGGACATGGGTTCGATCCCTGCTCTGGGAAGATTCCACTTGCCAATGAGCAACTTAGTCGGTGTACCTCAGCTACTGAGCCTGAGTGCTGCACTCACTGAAGTCCATGCGCCTAGAGCCTGTGCTCCACAACCAGAGAGACCACTGCACTGAGAAGCCCACACACCGCAAGAGCAGAAGGCCTTCATACAGCAACGAAGAACCAGTGCAGCCAAAAATAAATAAATAGAGCAAAATAAAATACCTCATTTTAAAAAATGATTGATGAACATAGAAACTCTATTGAACACTTCATAAAGTGGGTGGTCTCCATCCCCAAGGGTCCAGAGAACCTCAGAGGATTTACAGGACCAGAGTTAAGTTTTGGTTTGCTGACATGGCACCCCAGGCTGGCATGCTCATCTTTTTTTTTTTTTTTGTAAGATTTATTTATTTGGCTTCATTGGGTCTTAGTTGCTCCATGGCATGTAGGAGCTTGATGCTTTTGAACTGTGGTGTTGGAGAAGACTCTTGAGAGTCCCTTGGACTGCAAGGAGATCCAACCAGCCCATTCTGAAGGAGATCAGTCCTGGGATTTCTTTGGAAGGAATGATGCTAAAGCTGAAACTCCAGTACTTTGGCCACCTCATGCGAAGAGCTGACTCATTGGAAAAGACCCTGATGCTGGGAGGGACTGGGGGCAGGAGGAGAAGGGGACAACAGAGGATGAGATGGCTGGATGGCATCACTGACTCGACAGACGTGAGTCTGAGTGAACTCCGGGAGTTGGTGATGGACAGGGAGGCCTGGCGTGCTGCCATTCATGGGGTCGCGAAGAGTCGGACATGACTGAGCGACTGAACTGAACTGAGGGGTCAAACTTACATCCCCAGCACTATAAGGTGGATTCTTAACCACTGGACCACCAGGGAAGTCCCTGGAGTGACTCATCTTGAGTCTAGATGTTTATCTCAACACAGGCCTGAGATCAGACCCAGACATTCCTACTGGGAGCTGGGTGTCCCATTGATGATCATAAGAGGAGTCCTGAATCTTTGATCATCTACCTCTTGGAGGCACAGAGCTAAGCATTCTGTGTTCATTTGTCTCAAATGTATTCACAGCATCCCAAAGACACGGGCCAATTTGATAAATAATCGCATTTTACAGATGAAAGCACTGAGGCCCAGGAACAGTGGGTAATTCGCCAAACCTGGGTCCTCCTACTATTGTAGGGGAGGAAACCTTTCCCTGTTTCTCTTCTAGATTCCTTGGCTGGTGTGGTAATTTAATTGACATAAGACAGATGAACAGGAGAAAAACAAATTTCATATGTACATCATCCCCAAAGACATGGGACCCAGAGATGGTCAGGCAATTGAGGCTTATATGCCACTCAGAATGAAGGAGAAGGGAGTGAGGATTGGGGATCAAAGGGGAAGAAGATAAATTCCAGGAAGATGAGAAAAGCAGATATTTGGTTAACAAATGATTACCATGCCATGCAGATAGATAAATGTTTCTGATACTAAAAGTTATCTTTGGGGTTAGTTCCCTTCCAGATAAAGGCCCTCTAACTAAATCCTTTAGGCAGTTAGGGGAGTAGTAATCAGCTTTTCCTGAGTCTTTTGGGTCTCAAATGTCTTCAGTTCAAAATAACCCACACACCACGTGGCCTGTTTGCAGGGGAGCGCATAACCTGTTTCCTCTTACTGTGAAACATGCAGTCGTGACACCCTGGGATCCAACATCTCAGCTGAGTTTATCTCCAGCATAAAATAAGCACTGAGGTCTAAATGGAATATTGGTGGTGGTGGTTTAGTCTCTAAGTTGTGTCCGACTGTTTTGACCCCATGGACTGTAGCCCGCCAAGCTCCTCTGTCCATGGGATTCTCCAGGCAGGAATACTGGAGTGGGTTGCCATTCCTTTTGCCAGGGGATCTTCCCAACCCAGGGATTGAACCCATGTCTCCTGCATTGCAGGCAGATTCTTTACTGAGTAAGCCACCAGGGAAGCACCAATGGAATATTACTCAGCCATTAAAAAAGAATGAAAAAATGCCATTTGCAGCAACATGAATGGGCCTAAAAAGTGTCATAATGAGTAAAGAAAGTCAGAGAAGGAAAAATACTGTATGACATCCCCTATATGTGGACTCTAAAATGAAAGGATACAAACGAACTTACTTATAAAACAGAAACAGACGCACAGACTTGCAGCACAAGCTTACGGTTGTATGGGAAGGACGAGGGGCAGGACAGTTAGGGAGTTTGCGAAGGACGTGTACACACCGCTATATTTAAGACGGATAACCAACAAGGACCTACTGTATAGCACGCGGAACTCTGCTCAATATTGTGTAGCAGCCTGGATGGGAGGGGAGTTTGTGGGGAGAATGGATGCATGTGTATATACAGCTGAAACTCTTCACTGTCCACCTGAAACTATCACAACATTGTTTGCTGTACCCCAATCTAAAATAAAAAGTTAAAACAAAAACGAATTGACGTTTTCATCTTCCAAGGGTGTTTGCCACTGCTTTGAGGGTCTTGGCAATTCACTCGAATCTAGACCCAAGGTCTCAATAGTAACTGGGTCGGGGGGACACAGTCTTGTAGAGACTACACACTTGTGCACGAAGCATGGCGTGGTGCCAGCACATGGAAATCTAGTGGATCACTTCATCTTCAAGGAGTGAGGAGGGAGTCGTGTTTATTTTTTTGCAACAGAAGACAAATTCTTCCAGTGTGCAGGTTAGGGGGAGAGAATGTGGGCTTTTCTGAGAGTCAACCCTTCCTGATCTTGGCTCCTCTTTCACATTCTCAAGATTCGTGGGGAAGGCAGCTTTCCGCTGCCTGCTACCCTTCCCTGCCAGCCCTGGTAAGGGCTCCTGCAGGCTGGCTTTCAAAGTGCGGTTCTGAGGACCATTTAATAGGAGAGGAAATGGCCTGGGGACAGACCTGTAACAGGGAGCCTGTTAAGAATGCTGCTTCTCAGGCCTCACCGAGACCTGGGGAATCAGAATATGTATTTATTTCCACAAGACCCGCTGGGGGAGCGAAGTCTGAGAAGCGCTGTTACTGGGCATTGGGCCCCAGCAGGCAGATGCAGGAATAAGCCTGGTTAGGTGGGGAGGTCAAGCATGAAGAAGACTGACCCTAGCCCCTCCCCTTTCCCCACTTCCCTCCTCATCGCCTGATCCCACCCCTCAGCAGGGGGGTGAAAAGCCCAGTCCGTCCCCAGCATCCTCAGGAGCCCTGCTGCAAGGCCACGAAGATGAGCCGTCTCTGCCTCTCTACAGCCCTTCTGGTCCTCCTGGGCACCCTGGTGGCCGGCACCCCAGAGGGTGAGAACAGCAACAAGAATGATGGTAAGTCCCAGCTCCTGTCTCCTCTGCAGACTGGGTGGGAGGGAAAAGGGGAGTCCTTGGAAGGGGCTGCGGAACAGGCGTGGAGTGAGTGTTATCAGCCCTCTCTGGGTTTCTCCTGGGAAAATGGGCAGTTTTCACTCCAGGGACATTTCATGACTCTCAAAAAGAAAATCATTATGTTTTCAGCTTAAAAAAATTATCCTGCATAATTCTACCAGATCAGGGACCCCATCTCTGAGACTCTCTATTCCTGATCACTGCCTGGTCCTCAAACCTGACTGTCGCATAACAAAAAGATTGCTATTTGATCCTTGTCTAGATTTATGGTCCAGGTCTCCTAAAACCCTTGATGTTTGCTGCCTTTTGTATGTTAAGGAAAGTGAAGTTGTTCAGTCATGTCTGAATCTTTGCGACCCCATGGACTGTAGCTTAACAGGCTGCTCCATCTATGGGATTTTCCAGGCAAGAATACTGGAGTGGGTTGCCATTTCCTTCTCCAGGAGATCTTCCCAACCCAAGGATCAAACCCAGGTCTCCCGCACTGTAGACAGATGCTTTACCATCTGAGCCCTCAATAGCTTCTGGGTGGGACTGGTCTCCAGGACATTCCATCAGGTGATCTGAGGATTAGAATTTTCTGCCCCCGGCTCCTCTGTGGGGAGGGGAGGGTACTGGGATAGAAGTCAAGTCACCAACAGCTAATGAGTCAATCAATTTGCCAACCCAGTGAATAAAAACCCCTAAACATTGGGAATTGCAGAGCTTCCTGGGTGGGGAACATTCAGGAGGGCTTTTCTCTAATAGCAGAGCGCAGGCTTCTCACTGCAGTGGTTTCCCTTGCTGCAGAGCACAGGCTCTAGGGCACTCGGGCTTCAGTAGTTAGGGCACTTGGGCTCAGTAGTTAGGGCACTTGGGCTCAGTAGTTGTGGCTCCTGGGCTCTAGAACGCAGGCTCAGTAGCTGTGTCGCACGGGCTTAGCTGCCCCGTGGCACGTGGAATCTTCCCAGGTAAGGGATCAAACCCTTGTCTCCTGCATTGGCAGGAGGGTTCTTTTACCACGCAGGCACCAGGGAAGCCCCTGAGTTTTATCCTTTATTTTATCCTTTATCCAGTAAATAAAAGACTTTCCTGAGTTGTGTGAGTCGTTCTAGTCAATTATTGAAACTTGAGAGTGGAAGCCACACAGCCCCTGCATTTCTGGCCAGTGGCTGAGAGGTCTGTGGGACCCCAGGGACATGTAGCTGGCATCTGAAGTGGGGCCGTCTTGTGGGGTTGAGCCCTCACCCTGTGGAGTCAGGGCTAACTCTGCAGATTTAGAGTCTGAAGTGAGTTGACTTAGTGAGTTGACCGCATTGGTCTGGAGAATCAGTTGGTGTTGGAAGAGATACCCCATGTTTGATGTACAGAAGAAACCCAGACTCATATATCCCTGGGCTTTGATGGCTGGAAGGAGGCTCAAGTACAAGTGAGTAAAAGTGGAGGGCAGTGTTCCCAGAAACTCTTACCAGTTACCTAGATTGTAACAATTCCCTGCAGACAGCAGGTGCTTTTACATGGGTGCTTTAACATGGGTTGTAACAGGATTGTACATTGACCTGACCTTACCACTCACCTGCTCTGTGACCTGAGGTCAGTGACTTTGCTACAGTTTCCTCACCCATACAAGGGAAGACTACCAAACGAGTTCTTGCAATGAATTATCAATCATGAATATAGAGTTTTTTTTCACATTTCACACCTGATAATGTCCATTTTCCACCAAGATGTCTTAGTCTGAAGAATTTTTGTCTACTTACCCCCAAGAAAAAAATATTTAGGGGTCAAATAATGATATTATTGGGCTTCCCAGTAGCTCAGCTGTAAATAATCCACCTGGAATGTAGGAGACATGGAGATGTGGGTTCGATCCCTGGGTCAGGAAGATCCCCTAGAGGAGGAAATGGCAACCCACTCCAGTATTCTTGCCCAGAAAATTCCATGAACAGAAGAGCCTGGCAGGCTACAGTCCATGGGATGGCAAAGACTCGGATACGACTGAGTGTTTCAACAACAGTGATATTATTTCTCCATTATTATTGCAAAAATGCAACACTTCCGTGACTTTGCTCATGGGGACAAGGTTATACTTCTCTCAGGCTGTTAGAAATTTGTGATGACTCAAGGCCCTTCCCTTTATTCCCATGTCTATTATTTTATCATCATCTCAGGATATGCAATGTTGGAGTAGATTCATAGTTTTCTAGATGTGCTGCTACCAAAGGTAAGTTCATGTGCCTGACTCACAGTGAGGCTAAGCAAACCGAGAAGTCTGAGTTTGGGGCCGAGAAAGGTTTACTGCAGGGCTATGCAAGGAGACTAGAGCGGCTCAGGCCTTAAAAACCCCTAACTCCCCCAGAGAGAAGCTTTTACATGCAAGATTAGGGGTGAAAGCTATAGATGTGTGATTGTGTGACTTTCTTCTGCATGGTTGGTGTTCCAAGAACTTTGTGCTCAGCCAGAAGTTACCTTCCTCCACCGGGGTGGGGAATTTAGTTGTCGCAAAGGAACTCAAAGATACCGATAAGTATATTCCTTCTAGAGGAGCTGGGACCCGACACTGCCCTGCCCCATTGTGCTCTATTGTTCCTTGACTGCTTCTCCTTTGTTTCTGGTTCCCCTCCCTTCCTTGATTAGCAACTGCTTGAATCTTTGGTATTCCCTTTAGTATTCCGGAAAGTCTAGGAGGCTGAAGCCTTTTTCCTACAAACAAGAAGTGGGAGACATGGAAAGGCTTTTGTGCCCAGAAGCCCAGAACTCCATAAGCTCCTGCCCAGCTTCAGATATTTCACTAACAGTAATTTAATTCTATTCATTCTACTCAATGACTGCAGCCAGCAGGAGCATGAGGTGGGAGATTCATTCACTTGACAAATATTTATCAAGGCCCGGCAAACCATTGTTCTTGGTGTGAGGACACACCTATGAACAAAATGTAGCACAAGAACCAGTGCACTCTAGAAGGGAGACAGACAACTGAGTAGGTGAAATACTATGGCAGTTCATGACAAGTGTTTTGATTGTAGAGATTGATGGGGGAAAGGAATCCATGCTCTTTCTGCAGACCGGTTAGCAAAACCCTCAGTGATAAGGAGGTGTTTGAGAGGCAGCCAGGACCAGGGTGGCTGGAGCTGAGTCGGTGGAGCAGAGGGGAGAGGAGGGGGATAAGGCAGAGTGGCCATGGGGGAAGGTCGTGAGGTGCTTCCTAAGGTTTTACAAGAATCAGAATTTGACTCTGAGAGAGCTAGGGAGTCACTGAGATTCGGAGTGGTCACAGGAGCCAAGGGTAGGACTCAAGTTAAGACTGGATCCCTGTGGCTGCAGTGCAGAGAGTGGCCTCTAGGGGGCGAAGGGCAGAGACCAGCCCGGTGAGCAGCTGCTGCAGTGGTCGGCCCAGTGAGCCAGGACGGAGTGTGTAGCCCAGTTATTTCTTGGGTTGACTCCAGTTGCCTTGAATAACGGATGGCTTGCCCGGTTGAGGATAATTCTGTTCCTTAATTAAACAATTAAGCATCTTTGCTGTTTTCTGATACACAAATGCATTAGTATATGTTCCTTACACTAGAAAAACAGTCATTATAATAGTTTTATACATAAAACTTAGAAAATAAAAATATCAAAAGGTAAATCAAGGGACTTCCCTGGTGGTCCAGTGGCTAAGGCTTCAACAGGGGGCATGAGTTCAACCTCTGGTCAAGGAACTAGATCCCATATGCTGCAAGTAGAGAAGATCTCGAGTGCCTCAACAAAGACCTGGCACAGCCAAATAAATACAGTAGCGAGAAAAAGACAAATAAAGAAAAAAAAGAAAAATAAATACAGTAGCGACGACATGGAAGCATCTTAGACGTCCATCAGCAGAGGAATGGATAAGGAAGTTGTGGTACACATACACAATGGAATATTACTCAGCTGTAAAAAGGAACGCGTACGAGTCGGTTTTAATGAAGTAGATCAACCTAGAGCCTATTATACAGAGTGAAGTCAGAAAGAGAAAGACAAATATCATATATTAACCATATATGTGGAATCTAGAAAGACAGTGCTGATGATCCTATTTGTGGGGCAGCAAGGGTGACACAAACATAAAGAACAGACTTTTGGACACAGTGGGAGAAGGAGAGGGTGGGATGATGTGAGAGAAAAGCATTGAAACATACACATTACCGTATATAAGCTAGATAGCCAGCGGGAGTATGATGTAAGATGCAGGGAACCCCAAGCCAGTAACAATCTAGAGGGGTGGGATGGGGAAGGAAGTGGGAAGGGGGTTCAAGAGGGAGGGGATATATGTATACCTATGGCCAAGTCATGTTGATGTATGGCAAAAATCACCACAATAGTGTTAAGTAATTATCCTCTACTTAAAAAAAAAATGTTAAGGGTAAATCAAGGTTTCAAATCTCGAAACCCAAAGATTAGGGATAAATCCTTCTACTTTAAGGTCCTAATGTACATGAACTCACAACCTTGTTCATCCAGAGATGAGGCGGGAACAATGCAGCCTCAGGCAGAGCTTGGGGCTTGTCCAGTAGCTCAGTGGTAAAGAATCCACCTGCCAATGCAGGAGATGTAAGAGACTCGGATTCAATCCCTGGGTTGGGAAGATCACCTGGAGAAGGAAATGGCTACCCACTCCAGTACTCTTGCCTGGAGAATCCCATGGACAGAGAGGAGACTGGCAGGCTATAGTCCATAGGATCGCAAAGAGTCAAACACAACTGAAGCGACTTAGCATCTCGCATCATCTAGGCAGAGCTACCCCGCAGGTAGGGCTGCCCTCCGGAAGCACAGCCTTCCCTTTCCTCAACTCCTCAGCCTCCAGAGAGGACAGGCTCCACCTCCGCCACAGGGCTGCGATTTGGGTGAGGTGAGTGAGGCACTCACTCAGCCCAGGATTGATAGACCATAATTGATTGCAATGTTGCTCCTGAGTTGATCAGTCTTGTCCAACTCTTTGTGACTCCATGGACTGTAGCCCACCAGGTTTCTCTATTCATGGGTTTTTTTTCCCAGGCAAGAATACTGGAGTGGGTTGCCATTTCCTTCACCAAGGGATCTTCCCAACCCAGGAATCGAACCCTAGTCTCCTGCATTGCAGGCATATTCTTTACCACTGACCCAATATGAAAGTTTTAAATGAAAAGGAGGTGACCCTTTACTTGCTTGACCTGCCTCTTTTCTTCACCCCAACCCTGGCCCTGCTCAGCTGGGACCAAGAGTTTTACACTGAGACTTGAATACACCTCATTCCCAATTTCAAGTGAAAATGTTATCTTCTACCAGATGTAACTAGCTATTTCCAAGAGGAAACTCTTCTTTTAAATAGAGAATTGCCACTCTTTAGGCTTTAAGAAAGCAACTTTCTAATTGATACAAAGGTTTTCTCGTAAATGAGAGCTTTCCCTCTTCTCTCTGGGCATTTATGTGATCCGTTTTAGTCTGAGTTTCACAGGCTTTTCTTTTTTGTGTTTATTGGATGGTTTATTTAAGGGATCAAGAAGTCTGTGGATGTATAAACATATTGAATAACTCAGAGACTTTTGAGTTCCCATCTTAAATGTCCATCAAGATAGTTTACATTTTGACAACTTATGTCTAAACTATATATTAATTTTCCTGTTTCTGAACCAATACATATTTTAAAACATTGCATAGAATAAGTATGTGTTCTTGATATGCTTGGGTGTTAAAATGAAGGTATTTACTTAATCTGAGGCTCCAGAAAAGAAGCATCATGTTTCCCAGTGTTGGGAAAACTGGCTGTGTTGGTGTCCAGGGTGGTCCCTGGGGACTTCTCTATTGTGAATCGATAGGGGAAGCTTAAAGGGCTTTAATGGGCAATTGTGTCCACGAGTGATTTTTAGGTTGGATGCTGCCCTGGAAAACTAAATTAAATTTAATGAGCACATCTAACAATTACTGTAATAACTAGTGTTTTTTGAGTATTGATTGATTACCAGTTACTTGACAGACATCATCGCTAATTCTCTCAACAAGTCCCTGAGGTTGGGGTTATTATGCTCATTTCGATGATGACGATGCTGTGGCTCAGAGTGGTTACTTGTCTCACCTCAGGTCACACAGCCTTTAAAGAATATAGTCTAGGGGCCTGCACTAGATGTTCCTTGAGACTTGGGTGTACTGGGATAGGAAGGGGTGGGAAAATGACTCTGAGGGGTGGGCAGTGAGAGGGCTGAGGATGGGGCTTTACCCAAAACCCAGATTTCTTCTAAGTTTTCCTTTGAAAGAAGGGATCTGTTGCTAAAAAGGGATTGACACCCAATTCCTCAGGGCAGGATGGAGTGCTTTTACTCCACAATACATACACTTCAACCATTTTCTGATGTCAATAAATATTCTTGTACAGCATTACTTACTTATAAAAATTGTGGTATATTTTATTTTAAATATGTCTTCTTTCATAATTGCAAAAGGAATACATGCTCACAGGAACTCGAGAGGATACAAAGATGTGTAAGGAAAGTTTTTAAGACTCCTCGTCTTGCTGTGTGTTTGTTTTCCCAAGCCATCAACCAATTGTCCAGTTCTCAGGGAACGCTGACTGGCTGTCTTTGCATCATACCAGTTCTGACACTAGCAACCTGGAAATAATGTCAGATTCCACCAGTTAATGACTGTGGCCCACAAGTCTCCTCCCATCTTCAGGCTCCAATTACAGGTCCAGCCTGTCACTCATGCTTCTACCAACAGCCATACATCAGAGTTTCCCACGAACTCCTGGAGTTAAGTGAATTTGCTAGAGCAGCACAGACTTGGGGAAACATTTTACTTACAAGATTTACAGTTTATCAGGGCTTCCCCGGTAGCTCAGTGGTAAAGAATCTGCCTGCAATGCAGAAGCCCCAGGAGATGCAGGTTCGATCCCTGGATCTGGAAGATCCCCTGGAGGAGGGTTTGGCAACCCACTCCGGTATTCTTGCCTGGAGAACCCCATGGACAAAGGAACTGGGCAGGCTACACTCCATAGGGTCGCAAAGAGTCGGACACAACTGAAGCGATGTAGCACGCAGGCACGCACTGCTGCTGCTGCTGCTGCTAAGTCTCTTCAGTCGTGTCCGACTCTGTGCGACCCCATAGACGGCAGCCCACCATGCCCCACCACCCTGGGATTCTCCAGGCATGCACTAGCTTCTCATAAAAGGATATAATTCAGGACAACCATATGGAAAGTTTGCACAAGGCAGGATATGGAGAAAGGGCACAGAGCTTCCATGCTGTCTCATTGCTCATATTCCCTGAACCTGCTCCTGTTTACCAACCTGGATACTCTTCAGATGCAGTCCTTCTGTGTTTTTGCTGGAGGCTTCCTCATGCAGTCATGATGACTGTGTCATGACTCACACAATCTGTGGCTCAGACAGTAAAGCGTGGCTTTACCCTGATGGCTCAGATGGTAAAGTGTCTGCCTACAATGCGGGTAGACCCAGGTTCAATCCCTGGGTCGAGATCCCCTGGAGAAGGAAATGGCAACCCACTCCAGCACTGTTGCTTGGAAAATCCTATGGATGGAGGAGCCTGGCAGGCTACAGTCCAGGGGGTCACAAAGAGTCAGACACGACTGAGTAACTTGACTTACACTTTCCTCAGATAGTCATGATTGATTAAATCATGAACTATTCAGTTCAGTTCAGTTCAGTCACTCAGTCGTGTCCGACTCTTTGCAACCCCATGAATCGCAGCACGCCAGGCCTTCCTGTACATCACCAACTCCCAGAGTTCACTCAGACTCACGTCCATCCAGTCAGTGATGCCATCCAGCCATCTCATCCTCTGTCGTCCCCTTCTCCTCCTGCCCCCAATCCCTCCCAGCATCAGAGTCTTTTCCAATGAGTCAACTCTTTGCATGAGGTGGCCAAAATACTGGAGTTTCATCTTCAGCATCATTCCCTCCAAAGAAATCCCAGGGCTGATCTCCCTTAGAATGGACTGGTTGGATCCCCTTGCAGTCCAAGGGACTCTCAAGAGTCTTCTCCAACACCACAGTTCAAAAGCATCAATTCTTCAGCGCTCAGCTTTCTTCACAGTCCAACTCTCACAGCCATACATGACCACAGGAAAAACCACAGCCTTGACTAGATGGACCTTTGCTGGCAAAGTAATGTCTCTGCTTTTGAATATGCTATCTAGGTTGGTCATAACTTTCCTTCCAAGGAGTAAGCGTCTTTGAATTTCATGGCTGCAGTCACCATCTGCAGTGATTTTGGAGCCCAGAAAAATAAAGTCTGACACTGTTTCCACTGTTTCCCCATCTATTTCCCATGAAGAGATGGGACCAGATGCCATGATCTTTGTTTTCTGAATGTTGAGCTTTAAGCCAACTTTTTCACTCTCCACTTTCACCTTCATCAGGAGGCTTTTGAGTTCCTCTTCACTTTCTGCCATAAGGGTG
>NW_011494610.1:61009-61985 GCF_000754665.1 Bison bison bison
TTCTCCCGGCAATCTTGATTCCAGCCTGTGCTTCTTCCAGCCCAGCGTTTCTCATGATGTACTCTGCATATAAGTTAAATAAGCAGGATGACAGTATACAGCCTTGATGTACTCCTTTTCCTATTTGGAACCAGTCTCTTGTTCCATGTCCAGTTCTAACTGTTGCTTCCTGACCTGCATACAGGTTTCTCAAGAGGCAGGTCAGGTGGTCTGGTATTCCCATCTCTTTCAGAATTTTCCACAGCTTATTGTGATCCACACAGTCAAAGGCTTTGGCATAGTCAATAAAGCAGAAATCGATGTTTTTCTGGAACTCTCTTGCTTTTTCCATGATCCAGTGGATGTTGGCAATTTGATCTCTGGTACCTCTGCCTTTTCTAAAACCAGCTTGAACATCTGGAAGTTCATGGTTCATGTATTGCCGAAGCCTGGCTTGGAGAATTTTGAGCATTACTTGACTAGCGTGTGAGATGAGTGCAATTGTGCGGTAGTTTGAGCATTCTTTGGCATTGCCTTTCTTTGGGATTGGAATGAAAACTGACCTTTTCCAGTCCTGTGACCACTGCTGAGTTTTCCAAATTTGCTGGCATATTGAGTGCAGCACTTTCACAGCATCATCTTTCAGGATTTGAAAGAGCTCAACTGGAATTCCGTCACCTCCACTAGCTTTGTTTGTAGTGATGCTTTCTAAGGCCCACTTGACTTCACATTCCAGAATGTGGGTGTTTGGCTCTAGGTGAGTGATCACACCATCGTGATTATCTGGGTCGTGAAGCTCTTTTTTGTATAGTTCTTCTGTGTATTCCTGCCACCTCTTCTTAATATCTTCTGCTTCTGTTAGGTCCATACCATTTCTGTCCTTTATTGAGCCCATCTTCACATGAAATATTCCCTTGGTATCTCTAATTTTCTTGAAGAGATCTCTAGTCTTTCCCATTCTGTTGTTTTCCTCTATTTCTTTGCTATTGATCGCTGA
>NW_011494610.1:62085-63739 GCF_000754665.1 Bison bison bison
TCTTCTTGCTATTCTTTGGAACTCTGCGTTCAGATGCTTATATCTTTCCTTTTCTCCTTTGCTTTTCGCTTCTGTCACCAGTCACATCCACAATTGGGTATTGTTTTTGCTTTGGCTCCATCTCTTCATTCTTTCTGGAGTTATTTCTCCACTGATCTCCAAAATGGCTGTCTGAGGAGGCCTTACAAATAGCTGTGAAAAGAAGAGAAGCGAAAGACGGTAAGATGGTAGGTGTTGCAAGAGGGCATCAGAGGGCAGACACACTGAAACCATAATCACAGAAAACTAGTCAATCTAATCACACTAGGACCACAGCCTTGTCTAACTCAATGAAACTAAGCCATGAACTATTGGTGACTGATAAACTTCCACCCATTCTCTTCTCCCTGGAGGTGGGGGCTTCAGAGGGTCAAGCTGACAGTTCAACCATCTGATCAGGCACTTGGTTCCCCTGGCAGCCAGCTCCCATCCTTGGGTTACCAGGGAGCTTTCCAAAGTCATCCTCTTCACATTACTGAAGATACCTTTATCGCTCTCCTCATTTAGAAAATTCCCAGGGTTTTAGGAGCTTTATGCTAGGATGGAACTAACACCAAATATATATTTCTAATTATATTATAAATCACAACATCACACCCCCTCAAAATTCTAGTATTCCCATCTCCATGAGATAGTCAAAGTTAATACACTATAGGACTTCCATGGTGGTCTCATGGTTAAGAATCTGCCTGTCCAATGAGGGGATATGGGTTTGATCCCTGGTCCGAGAGGATTTCACATGCTGTGGGGCAACTAGTCCCATGGGCCACAACTCCTGAGTCCACGCAACTAGAGAGTAACCCCCTCTCACCGCAACTAGATAAAACCCATTTGCAGTGAAAAAGACTCATAGCAGCCAATTAACTAATTAAAATAAAAAACATTTTTAAAAATATATCATATGTTTTTCCATTCCTTTTTCCATTACAGCATGATACTTTCCCACTTTTTTTAAATACTGGAAACTTTCAACCTTACTCAAAAGTACAGAAAATAGTATAATTAAACCTTATGTACCCACTGTTCACTTTCAGCAATTATCAACATATGGAGAATATTGTTTATGTTTGACCTTTTTACCCCCAGGATTTTAAAAAGCTAATCTAGGGCATCGTGCGAATAAATCTTCATATAAACCTTCATGAATAAACCTTCATGAAGGATATATGGGGATTTTTTAAATACCATCACCATGTCATCTTCACACCTAAAAGAACTAATAATAATGCCTCAGAATGCAGGTCCTCAAGTGGAGGCTTCACAGTTCAGGCTTTCCTCACCACCGCTACCGCCACCCCCCCCCCCCCCCCCATTCTCTGTTTCAAGACACGGGGGTCCATTTGCTGACCTTGTAGCCCAGCTGTGATGGCCATCCTCGTAACTGACCCACTGTCCCTCCCAACCCCTCAGGCCTGCGCCCTGCCTTCTGTCTGCAGCCTCCATACACCGGTCCCTGCAGGGCCATGTTCACCAGGTACTTCTACAACGCCGTGTCCGGGCTCTGCCAGACCTTTACTTACGGCGGATGCAGAAGGAAGCCGAACAACTTCCGGAGTGAGAAGGAGTGTATCAGCACCTGTGGTGGCCGCAACAGAGACCAGGGTAAGGCGGGGGC
>NW_011494610.1:63839-66990 GCF_000754665.1 Bison bison bison
ACCCTGCCCAGCGGGTCCATCGTGCTCCTGAGCAAACAGCTTTTCTCTTCCTGGTCATCCTGGTGTCAGGAGTACCGCGCTCGCTCGTTTCTGGGGTTGTCAAGACTCTGTCAGGTGTACGCTGTCAAGGTCATGGGCTTCAGTGATGACAGTCAACAAGTTCCTTCTTTCTTCTTACAGAGAGTCTGGCAACTGTGCTCCCTGAGATGCTGAAGTCCTAGGAGGCCCCACGGGACTGTGGCTGCTTCTGAGCTATTTGAGCCTCCTTTGCTTCCTTCTCAAGCCTACCCTCCTCAGCAGAACTCTGCCTCTCTCTTCGCTGCAACCTCACCCTCACCCCTCTGAAAGGTTGTTGTTGAATCACGCGAATACACCAGGATTCTTGGCCCCCGGAGGAGAAGAATTCAATCCGGGGCCAGAGACGAGGCTTGATCGCTCAGAGCTCTTGTGTAATAAAGTTTTATTAAAGTATAAAGGAGATAGAGAAAGCTTGTGACATAGGCATCAGAAGGGGGCAGAAAGAGTACCCCCCTGCTAGTCTTCAGCTGGATGTTATATAGTCACTAGCAGTCTGTAAATGAAAGAAAGGAATGTCTTAAAATTCAGAATGGCACCAGGCCCCTCACCCGTAAGATGCATTTTGGGATAATCTTGGCACCAAATGGTTTATCCTGGGCCATGAAATGATTAACTTGAATCTTGAAGAAGGGCAGACCCCCATACAAATAGTTTCATTTACATAGATTAGGGGAACAATATCCATACTGGTGTGTCAAGAAGGTTCTGGGCCAAGAGGAGAACCGACTTGAAGACAGAGTCTGGGGTAAAGGCATAGTACATTAGCATAGCTTAAGACGAACATTTCCATAAGAAAAAGGCATTGGTTATCTCTAGGCTCAAGAATAGCTAACTTCAGGTGAAACCAGGTGTCATTATGGCAACACAGTATTTTAAGAGAAACCTCCCTTTAAATTTGTATAGAGAAGGAAAAAATATTGCTAGTTTGTTTCCTCCTGCCACTTAAGAGAGATAAAAATGTCTGACACTTGCAGGCTATTTCCTCCATTTGGAGACCCCTGGCCTTCCTGCCTGTTACCCTCACCCCTCTCCCCAATATCACTGCTCTCCTTGGAGGGGCAGTGTGGGAATTTCTGGTCCAGCCCTGAGCATCACTGGTGGTAGAAGACTTTTCAGTAAAGAAGCCCTCTTGCCCCACAGTGATGTTACATATTTGTTTGTGGCTTCAACCTCTGGCCTTATATATAATAAATGCATTTTCTAATTAAACTAACAGGAGTGGATTCTGTTGTCTGCAACCAAGAACAGTAACCCGTTGGGTCCATGAAAACGGTGGTCCTTCTCACTGTTCAGCAGTGTGGAAGGCACCTCTCCTTTTTCTGTCCTCAGACTGGGCCCCACCAGGTTTAGGAACCATTCCAGCCCCATCTACCTCTTCATGGCCACCCCAAGCAACACAAAAAACTGGGCAACAGAACCATGCCGTGAAAACATTTGTTCACTTTTTGCACCAGATCAGTCTGGGACTGGTCATCCTCCTGGACTCGGGAGGAGAAAGGAAGGTGGGTGAGGCTCACTTCTCCACTTGCTCAATGAAACCCTTCCCCTGAGGAACTGTGGCAGGGTGGGGACTTTTATTTCTTCTAAAGAAAAGCATCCACCCACTTAGCAGCTGCCAGGTGCCAGGCTCTGTGCTTAGCATTTTTTTAGCATTATTTCACTTAATTATCTGAGAATCTTTGAGAATAAAACGGGGGTATGCAGATGTCAGCTGGCTGGTGGGTTTGTTTCCTGGAGTTCCTATAAGAAAGCACTATGAACTGAGTGGTTTATTTATTTATATTTATTTAGCCACACCATGCAGCTTTCAGGATCTTAATTCCCCGACCAGGGGGTCAAACCTATGTCCCCTGCAGCAGAAGCATGGTGTCCTAACCACTGGACAGCCAAGAAATTCCCTGAAAACCAAATATTTATTCTCTCTCACTTCTGGAAGCTAGAAGTCTGAGATCAAGGAGTCAGCAGAGCCATGCTTCCTTGGAAGGCCCTGATCCATTCCAGGTCTCTCTCTCAGCGCCTGGAAGGCCTGGCTTGCTGCAGCATGAGTCCAGTCTTTGCATGGCATTATCCCTATCTGTCACCTAATCTGCCCTTTTTGTCAGGACACCAGTCATACTGGATTTGGGCCCATCCTAATGAACACTTAATCCCCACACTAGAGACCCTATTACCAAACAAGCTCACATTCTGAGTTGCTGGGGGTTAGGACTCCAACATCTCTTTATTGGTGGGGACACAGCAGCAGAACACTAACCATGACAGCCTAACTGACTGTCCCAAAGCTTTGTCCTTTGCAAGGAGACACAGTTAAGAGCCCAACTCCCCAGCCAGTCTGTAAAGTTCCAGAGCCTGGGTTTGTTATAATTTGGGGTTCCCAGGAAGCAAAGGGAATATAGTTTATAGGGTATGAGAAAGGGCAGGAAAGGTGGCCAACGAACATGGAGGAGCAAGCCCACTGGCACTGTTAGTGATGCCCTCCATCCCATGGGGGAAGGGCCAGGTGGGGTACAACACCTTCCTTGTAGTTGCCTCCCCCAAGAGGTTAAAGGGCAGTTACCAACTCCCTGTCACTCAGTGATGGGGGACTTCTGACTCCCTCCGTGCACAGGCTTCTTGTGTGGCCCCAAGAAATCCTTCAGGCAAAGAGCTGCAGATACTGGCAGTTGGAAGCCAGCCAGCAACACCTAAGGTGGTAGTAGTCGGTGGGCACACTTCTACCAAACTATGTGGCTTTGAATACTTAATTTATTTAATATCTCTGCACTTGTCTTCTTCCTACCTGGGGTTGTTGTGAGGAAAGTGAATTAGGACGTGCTGAGCCCTAAGATCAGAGAGCCTGGCATGTACTTAGTGCAATGTAAACACCTGTTAGGATAATTATTGACTAAATTATACAGGCAATAAAACAAAAGAGTTCCAGAAAAACATCTATTTCTGCTTTATTGACTATGCCAAAGCCTTTGACTGTGTGGCTCACAATAAACTATGGAAAATTCTGAAAGAGATGGGAATACTAGACCACCTGACCTGCCTCTTGAGAAACCTATATGCAGGTCAGGAAGCAACAGTTAGA
>NW_011494610.1:67090-82486 GCF_000754665.1 Bison bison bison
ACTTATACGCAGAGAACATCATGAGAAACGCTGGGCTGAAAGAAGCACAAGCTGGAATCAAGATTGCCGGGAGAAATATCAATAACCTCAGATATGCAGATGACACCACCCTTATGACAGAAAGTGAAGAAGTACTAAAGAGCCTCTTGATGAAAGTGAAAGAGGGGAGTAAAAAAGTTGGCTTAAAGCTCAACATTCAGAAAACGAAGATCATGGCATCCAGTCCCATCACTTCATGGCAAATAGATGAGGAAACAGTGGAAACAGTGGCTGACTTTATTTTTCTGGGCTCCAAAATCACTGCAGATGGTGATTGCAGCCATGAAATTCAAAGACGCTTACTCCTTGGAAGGAAAGTTATGACCAACCTAGACAACATATTAAAAAGCAGAGACATTGCTTTGCCAACAAAGGTCCATCTAGTCAAGGCTATGGTTTTTCCAGTGGTCATGTATGGATGTGAGAGCTGGACTACAAAGAAAGCTGAGCGCCAAAGAATTGATGCTTTGAACTGTGGTGTTGGAGAAGACTCTTGAGAGTCTCTTGGACTGCAAGGAGATCCAACCAGTCCATCCTAAAGGAGATCAGTCCTGAGCATTGGAAGGACTGATGTTGAAGCTGAAACTCCAATACTTTGGTCACCTAATGTGAAGAGCTGACTCATTGGAAAAGATCCTCATGCTAGGAAAGATTGAGGGCAGGAGGAGAAGGGGACGACAGAGGATGAAATGGTTGGATGGCATCATTGACTCGATGGACATGGGTTTGGGTGGACTCCAGTTGGTGATGGACAGGGAGGCCTGGCGTGCTGCGATTCATGGGGTCGCAAAGAGTCGGACACGACTGAGTGACTAAGCACAGCACAGCACAGGCTAGAGAAAAATAAGCAGAAGTTTGTAGATGTTTTCTCCTGTCCCACGGTGCACCCCACTTTGGACACCTCTAAACCAGGACTGGCTTTACCTGCAAAGAACTCCCTACCCAGCCTGGAAGGCAGACACAATTTCAGAAACATGCATGCTGTGGGAGCTGAAGAGGAGCCGTAGCTGTCACCTGAAGAGGTCAAGGCCAGCCTCCCAGAAGAGGCAAGGTTTGAGCTGAGTGTGGAAGGGTGAACTGGATTCTACCAGGTGGAGAGAAGAGGGAAGACAAAGACATGGAGCTGAGCGCCAAGATTCAACTTGCATCCAGTTCCCAAGTTGGAGTCTATATCAGTTTCCACGTAGCCTTTGAGCATCACAAGGGAGACCCCACCTGTTCATCAAAGTCCACTCAACCCTGAATACAGACGGATCTGGGAGTCCCCTCAGAAGAGACAAAGGAAGAGGAGATACCTAGATGTGAGGGAAACACCTCATCTGTGTGAGAGCCCTTGTCCCAAAGCTTGAGTTACCAGCTTCCTCCTGCTAATCCCTGCTCCTGGGGGAGTGAGGCAGCTGCCTTTAGCGTCTCTAAGAAACAGACCCATCAGAGCTGAGTGACATAGGTGAGTGGATGTTGGAATGAAGGATTTGGTGGTGGATGCAAAATTGAAGAAGTCATCTTAAAAATTAAATGGTGGGCTATTTAGCTGTCAGATACTCAACCAGCCTCAGTTTTTATACCTCCTTCTACGGGGAGCACACTTCCTTGGGCAGCAGGTGCCAGCTGGCAGCTTTCATCCGTACAAAGTCTTTTGTCCTAATGAACCAGTAAGAGTCCCCCTCCCGTCTGGCCCTGACTTTCACATTGGTCCTTACTCTGCTCCTAAGAAACCTATGGACCAATTCCGCTGTCTTTGTCCTAAGACATTCCTAGAGACACTGGGAGATGGCAATCAGGGAAGTACCCCCATCTCTCCCAAAGTGTCTTTTAGGTTCTCTTGCAACATTTGCTAAATCCCCTCTGCCAGCTTTCAGATTCTCAGGCCTCAAAGATGTGGACATCCCTTTGGTTCAGCTTCCAACAGTTTATGCAGAGGCTGATAGGATGGTTGCCACCCTCATTCATTGAACTGGAAGAGGGAAGTTGGTGTAAGAATAAGAGAATGGTCAGCACCCAGATCACCCTCCTGTTTTGCTTTCCCTAGTAGGTCAAGAGCAATGATAATCAGAGACTGTGAGCTAAATGAGGGTGACTGAGAGGAGAGGGTAGGAGACTTCCCTGGTGGCCCAGTGGTTAAGAATCTGCCTTTCAATGCAGGGGACCTGGATTCCATCCCTGATCAGGGAACTAAGATACCATATGCTGCAGGGCAACTGAGCCTGAGCCTCACCATACAGAGCATGCCACAACTAAGACCCAAAGCAGCCAAAAATAAATAATAAATATTATTTAAAAAGAGGAAGGGGTAGGACGTAGATGGGGGCAGGACTCCAAGGCTCATGGAGGTATTGCCCAGGACACATCATACTTCAGGTTCATTATTTGATCTTCTCAGCTGCATAGCATTATGGGAATATGTTCAGAGCCCACTGTCCCCAGTCAAAGGGAGAGCCCTGCTCTCCCAGGTAGAACCATTTTGACATTTTTTATGCTCCTGTCTCTGAGAAAACGTATGATGGATGGGTCTTCGGAGAGCAGAGCTTAACTGCCTCACTACAGATGAAGTAACTGAGGCATCGAGGCTCTAAATACTACAGATAATTAAATAAAAGAAAAGAGAGAACAAGACCCTTCCATCTTGGGTGGCCCCACACGGCATGGCTCATAGCTTCATTGAGTTACACAAGACTGTGATCCATGTGATCATTTTGGTTAGTCTTCTGTGATTCTGTTACTCACTACCTTATAGTCTGGGACTATTCCTCAAATCTCTGAGTTTTACTTTCTTTAATTATAAAATAAGGATAATGCTTGTACTTGTTCATGTTTTCAGCCATAGACCACTAGGAACACTCCTGTTCCTAGCTGAACAAGTTGGGTTTATTACTCACAGCAGCACCTCACAGAACACCTCCCTTGAGGAACGATGTGGCTTTCCAATAAGATGTTAAAAAGAACTTTACAGGATGTGGTATGGTTAGCTTCAGGATTGAGGAAGCTGGCTTTGCTCTGAACTGGATGCTGTTGGGAAATGAGCAGTTCTCTGATTGACTGTCTTAATCTTTAAGAAGGGAAGACTAGATAGAGCTTAGAGCTGTACTTGGTAACGCAGCATCAACACCACTCATTAGAGGCAGGATAACGGGATAATTTAGCTTGTTTTGCCTGTGTTCAACCTCGACTACAGCGTGTCCTGTCATTGTGTTGATGCATCATGAAGACAAAATGGTCTTGACTGACGTGAAAATTCTGTGAAATACTTATCTTCAGCAAGAGAACATAAAGCCAACTGTGAGTGCCAAGTCGGCTTTCAGACTTCAGGGGCTGCTTTTCTCTTTCTCATAACTTCTCATAGAATTAAGGTGAGAATTAAGGATACGATATTAGTAAAATGCTTGGATAAGTGCCTGGCAGAGTACCCCTCAATGAATGGCAGCTCCAAAAAGAGTAATAGAAATAATATTAAGCAATACTATTAATAAAGAAGTTGTGTGTGTGCGTACTCATTCAGTGGTGTCCGACTTTTTGTGACACCATGTACTGTACGTCACCAGGCTCCTCTGTCCATGGGATTCTCCAGGCCAGAATACTGGAGTTGGTTGCCACTTCCTCCTGCAGGGAATTTTCCTGACCCAGAGATCAAACCTGAGTCTCCTGCGGCTCCTGCATTGGCATGTGGATTCCTTACCTCTGAGCCATCTGAGAAGCCCAATAGATAAGTTATTTAATTATAATTAATAAATATTAATTCACAGCAGTATAATGGAAAAGTACTTGGCTCTAAATAGAAGAGACTGACTTCAGTAGCTCTGGGTATTGCTGTATGACCTTGGACAAGTCCCTTCACCATTCTGAACCACAGTTTCTTTCTATGAAAAATAGGGTGATTGCACCTGCCTTAGGAAATCCATTCCTCTGACTTGCCTGGGAGTCTAGTGGCTGGGACTGCACACTCCCAGTATAGGGGGCCCAAGTTCGATCCCTGGTCAGGGAACCAGATCCCACATGCCCAACCAAGAGTTCACATGCCAAAATTAAAGATCTTGCATGCCTCAAGAAAGACTGAAGATCCCACACGGTGCAACTAAGACCTGGTGCAGCCAAATAAATAAATAAATTTTTTTTTAATAGAAGAAGAAAGAAATCCTCTTCTTTGGGTATTTTTGAGGACTAACAGATTACAATGCTGAAGTGCTTTGAACACCACAGACCAAAACAAGTTGGCTAGAAACACATAGAGTTTTGGGCTTCCCTGGTGGCTCGGTGGTAAAGAATCCACCTTCCAATGGAGAAGACACAGGTTCAATCCCTGGGTCAGGAAGATCCCCAGGAGAAGGAGATGGCAACCCACTGCAGTATTCTTGCCTGGGAAATCTCATGGACCGAGGAGCCCAGTGGGCTACAGTCCACAGGGCCGCAGAGAGTCGGACACAACTTAGCCACTAAACAACAATATCTAGTTTTAGGGGTTTTTTGGCTCCTGACTGCTTTTTAAGTGTGCTATCAACTGCATTAAAGAAAGGAACAAAGAGCATTTTTCTTTGGTAGCATCACCTTCTTGAAGTCCACTATCAGGAATTTCCCCATTGTTTAAGGAATGTCAAAGTCCTCTTCCAAATTTGTCCCGTTCTTCTTCACACTGAATCTAATTCCCTCTGGGTTCTGTAATAGGTCTCACCCGTATCCACTCTCACGCCCATCCCATGCAAAACTATTTGACCCTCTGGTCTCTCAAAAATATAGGGAGAAACTTTTGACTTTCTGCTGGTTCTCCTTTCAATTAAAGCCCCAAGGAACCAGCCATTAGGAACTGCTCTTTAAGGAAGGCACTCTCTGCCCACAGTGGCTGCCTCCTGGATCCAAACAAACCCTCTCTACTATTAGGAGGGAAAATTCAACTCTTTGGGTACCTGTGTGTGTGTGTGTGTGTGTGCATAAAGTGGGTTTATAAGTCAGCAGTTAATATGAATAATTATTTAAAAAAATATTTACTCAGCTGTGATGTACACAGGAAAGACATGGTCTCTGCTCTGTTATAGTCCATTTTCTAGCAGAAAATTCCGTGAGATATTGAACAAGTGATTGCTAAGGAATACAATGCACAGGGTGTGAAGGGAGAGTTCATAGGAGAATGGAGGTGATGGGAGTTGGATGGAGGGATGCCCTGAGGAAGTGAACTTTCAGTTGAGACCTGAGAGATGAGCTAGAGTCCCTGAGCAGAAGGTGAGGAAAGGGTTCTTGGCAGATGAAAAAGCAAAAGATGGAGGAGGAGGTATGTGAGAATGAGTGGGAGGATGGGACGAGGTAGCACTGGGCATAGAAGTGGGAGCCAGACTTGAGGAAACTTGTGAGATGAGTTAAGAGTTTGGGGCTTTATCTGAGGTCAGAAGAAGGACCTGTTCAGCTTAGAAGAACCTGGCAGAGGATGGAGAGAAGGGCAGGGGAGGTGGGCACCAAGGCAGGGGGGTCACGATGAAACCATACAACCCAGGCTGGAACTTGAACCATGGTCTTTTAACTGAGGTCACACACCTGTTCTGGGACCTTAATGAAGCTCAGCTTCTTTAAGTCTCGTTGCATAAATAATTCACTGAGAGATAACGTGATTAAGAAGTGAATTTATTTATTTAGAGAGATATACATTCCATAGACAGAATGTGGTCCATATCAGCAGATGAGAATGGTCTTGGAAGAAACACATTCCACTGACACAGGGTGGGCCATCTCCGAAGATGAGGGGCCCAAAATACGGGATGGTTGCTCTTCATGGGCTGGGTAATTTCATAGGCTAACAAGTGGGAGGATTATTCCAACTATTTTGGGGAAGGGGTGGAGATTTCCAGAAATTGGGAGAAGGCAATGGTACCCCACTCCAGTACTGTTGCCTGGAAAATCCCATGGATGGAGGAGCCTGGTAGGCTGCAGTCTATGGGGTAGCAAAGAGTCAGACATGACTGAGCGACTTCACTTTCACTTTTCAGTTTCATGCATTGGAGAAGGAAATGGCAACCCACTCTGGTGTTCTTGCCTGGAGAATCCCATGGACGGAGAAGCCTGGTGGGCTGCAGTCCACGGGGTCGCACAGAGTCGGACACGACTGAATCGACTTAGCGGTAGCACTAGCAGTATCCACTTTTTGACCTTTGATGGTTGGCCTCAGAACTGTCTCGGGGCTGTGTCATTTAGCTAATGTGTTACAACGAGCATATAGTGAGGCTCAAGGTCTCCTGGAAGTAGAATCTTCTGCCATGCTGGTCCTAGTTGATTCTAACTGGCTTTTGTCATGTCCTATGGCTATGTCATTCTTTCAAAATGACATATGGCTATGTCATTCTGCCCCTTCCCTCGTGTTTCAGTGACAACTGTCCAGAGTGGAGATGGGAGTGGCCTGGATGCAGCAGAGAGCAGTGGCTACAGAGGAGACAGCAAGGAGCGACAAGCAATAGGCTTTTCTAGGAGACTGCTCGGAGTGAGGAAAGGGAAGAAGCATTGAAAGCAGTCAGGTACCTGGGAGAAGGGAGGGGGAGCGAGTCTGGGGGAAGGACAAAGAGTTCATCTTGGCCAATGTTGAGTCCATGGCACCTGTAGAACATTCATGGGAAGATATTGAGTAGACATTGATTCATCCAACCACTTGATCAGAAAATGCTGGTTAGGGATAGAATACAGGGTGATCAAAAGCTCAGACCAGACCCTATGACTTCAACCTCTGGCTCTGCCAACTTTCTAGCTGTGTAGTCAGCTCACTTCTGTCATCATCTGATCCTCTGCACAATGGGAGCCATAACAGAACCTACTTCTTTGGTCGATAGTGACACCAAGGGGATGAATCTTTGTAAAGACCTTACAACATTGCCTGCAGCCAGGAAGGAATAACCGTGTCCTATCTCAGTGCCTGCTATGCGTGCCAGGCACTGTCCTAGGCTCTGGATCACAGCGGAGAACAGCTCACAGCTCCCTGCTCTGCCAGAACTGACATTGTAGTTGGTGGATACAGTCAGTGATGATGAACAAGATACATTTCACAAAGAGATCACTGTCAGGCAGAAAATCATGCAGAATCAGGGCAAAGCAAATCACAGCAATTTTAGGCAGATGGTTGTAAATATGGAAGGAAGGGTGACTGGAAAGGCCCCAGGGCAGGAACAAGTTCCCTGAGGTGGGGAACAGAAAGGTCTGTGCAGCAAGGGAAACTATGGGAGAAGTAGGCGGGGATTTGCTCAGAGGTGATGTTAGGGCATCTAGGTTGTAATTCCAGGTGCAGTGGGAAGCCTCGAGAAGATGTGAACCAGGGAAATATCATGGTCTGATTTCATTTTTAAAAAGTCACTAGCCAACAATGAGAAAATGTAACACACCAAGAATAAAGAGAGGGGGAATTCCCTGGCAGTCCAGTGTAGGACTTGATGTTTCCAATGCAGGGGGCACAGCTTCCATCCCTGGTCAGGGGTCTAAGATCCCACAAGCCACACGATGTGGCAAAAAAAAAAAAAAAAAGAGGGAAGAGAGGTCCATGCTGGAGATGGAGATCTGAGATTATTCACCTAATGGAAAATGGTGTTAGGAGGAGTGGTTATATGGACCCGGGAGGGTGCGCAATCACAGTAACAGGGAGAATACGGCTCTGCTCTTGCCTTCCCACGTGACCCTGGAGGCGGGTCCACTTACAAGGGAGGGTGGTGCCTGGTACCATGTAATGATGGAGATGAAGAACAACCACTGCAAAAGTCTGCTTTAGATGGATTCTCCTCCCTTACACAATTCTACGAAGCAGCCACACGAATTCCTGGAGTGCACACTGGCTGTGTGTGCATTCTGCCCCTGCCTGTCCTGTGTTGTGCAAATCAGCCTCAGTTTCCTCCTCTATAACGTGGGCGTGATGACATCTCCCCTCTCGTGACTGTACAGAGGATGAGATTAGATAAACCCTGGGAAGGATGTTGAAAGGAGAAAGAAGAAGGTTCTTTCTTTCATATTTCTTTCCTTTTTTTTCTTTCAACTACTTTACATACTGGATTATGTTTCTTTTAAGTCTGCGTTTTCATATATGCTCTTTATTGACTAATTATCAGGTTTCATTGAAATTATATGTCAGTTTTCTAGAATTTCAAGTTTGATTCTTACTGCTAAGTCACTTTAGTCGTGTCCGACTCTGTGCGACCCCATAGACAGCAGCCCATCAGGCTCCATCCCTGGGATTCTTACTTAGTTTTACTCTTAAAGTGCTAAACATTTATTAACGGTCTCCATCCAAAGAGCATGTAGATAGCTTGACACTGACAGATTTCTCACATATACATTCAATGGCTATTTTTAGGAAAGAATTTGTTGCCACCCATAACATCAGGTTTCTTTCTTGGGAAGGAAGAAAGAGAAAAGGCTGTTGGGCAGGTATCTGGGAGTGTCTGTTACAGCTTCTCTCCCTGAGGCAGAGAAATTAAATATAACACCTGACTTTTCCAGGCAGAGACAAAATACCTTCAGGCCCCACGAACTGTCAAGGGTGTGGGCACAAAGTGTCTTTGGTCCAGGACTGACCTGTCAGAGCACAAAGGTAGACAACATCCCTGGAGTCGCTGGGATGAAGCAGGGCCAGGTAGACAGAGCTCAGAGTATCTACAGGGCATTTTGACAACAGCCCTTGGACAACATTTTGACATTAATCAAAAAATGTTTGACAACCACATTTTGACATTAATCACATGTGAGCTCTATCTTGGTTGCTTTAAAAAAAAAATTATATCCTAATCCAAGTTGACTTTATGAGGCTAGAAATACTATTTCATGTTATAAATGAAGAAACTGAAGCTTTGAAGGATTAAATAATGTTGCCACGGTCACCTAGCTAGGAAATGATGGAGCTGGGATTAACCTCTTCTCCAAGGTCACATAATCACTAATGGCAAGAGTGCGATTTGAACTCAAGATTCTCTGACTTCAAAGACTGCCCTCTAAAAGAAGTTTGAAAGCTGTGAGGCTAAAGCCTTGGAGATTCACAAGACAGGACTCAAAGTTTTGAAATAAGGAATCTCTGCTGTTCATAATTTTTTCAATTAGATGATATAGAAACAAATTTTTTTATAAAGAATTTGGTTTGCATTTATGCCATGAAGACCTTACCTGTGAGTTAGAGGAGGATGAGGGCTGACCAACTTAGACAGCATATTAAAAATCAGAGACAGTACTTTGCCAATAAAGGCCCATCTAGTCAAAACTATGGTTTTTCCAGTGGTCATGTATGGATGTGAGAGTTGGACTATAAAGAAAGCTGAGAGTTGAAGAATTGATGCTTTTGAACTGTGGTGTTGGAGAAGACTCTTGAGAGTCCCTTGGACTGCAAGGAGATCCAACCAGTACATCCTAAAGGAGATCAGTCCTGAACATTTATTGGAAGGACTGATGCTGAAGTTGAAACTCCAATACTTTAACCACCTGATGTGAAGAACTGACTTATTTGAAAAGATCCTGATGCTGGGAAAGATTGAAGGTGGGAGGAAAAGGGGACAACAGAGGATGAGATGGTTGGATGGCATCACCAACTTAAAGGACATGAGTTTGAGTAAACTCCGGGAGTTGGTGATGTACAGGGAGGCCTGGCGTGCTGCAATCCATGGGGTCACAAAAGAGTCGGACGTGACTGAGCGACAACTGAACTGGACTGAGGCCTGAGAAAAGGCCATTGGATTTGGACATGAGGAACTTGCTGGTGACCAGTAAAGGCATAAAATCTCCCTGGTTGTGAGCAACAGAAACTGACTCTGGCTACTGGAAGAAGAGAAGGAATTGGTGAGAATGGTGTGGGGATATAGAGGGCATCTATTCTGTCTTCCTGACTGTACCCTTAAGTTACATCCCATTGGATTCTTCGGCTGGCAACCAACAGCACTAGCTGATGTAATTCAGTCTTGGAACGGAAGGAAATGCTAAAAAGAATTCTGCTTGGAAAGGATGGGAAACAAGAGAATCAAGGTCTTCTCAGGCTGCTTTTGAATGAATACCATACATTTTCAGGATTTTTGTCTTTCATTAAGAAGTGAAAGTGTTAGTCACTCAGTCATGTCTGATTCTTTGTGACGGTGGGGACTGTAAGCCACCAGGCTCCTCTGTCCATAGAATTCTCCAGGCAATGAACATTGGGGTACACGTGTCTCTTTCAATTCTGGTTTCCTCGGTGTGTATGCCCAGCAGTGGGATTGCTGGGTCATAAGGCAGTTCTATTTCCAGTTTTTTAAGTTATCTCCACACTGTTCTCCATAGTGGCTGTACTAGTTTGCATTCCCACCAACAGTGTAAAAGGGTTCCCTTTTTTCCACACCCTCTCCAGCATTTACTGCTTGTAGACTTTTGGATCGCAGCCATTCTGACTGGCGTGAAATGGTACCTCATAGTGGTTTTGATTTGCATTTCTCTGATAATGAGTGATGTTGAGCATCTTTTCATGTGTTTGTTAGCCATCTGTATGTCTTCTTTGGATAAATGTCTATTTAGAAATGTTTATAATAGCCAGGACATGGAAGCAACCTAGATGAATGGATAAGAAAGCTGTGGTATATATACACAATGGAGTATTACTCAGCCATTAAAAAGAATACATTTGAATCAGTTCTAATGAGGTGGATGAAACGGAGTCTATTATACAGAGCGAAGTAAGCCAGGAAGAAAAACACCAATACAGTATACTAATGCATATATATGGAATTTAGAAAGATGGTAACAATAACCCTGTATACAAGACAGCAAAAGAGACACTGATGTATAGAACAGTCTTTTGGACTCTGTGGGAGAGGGAGAGGGTGGGATGATTTGGGAGAATGGCATTGAAACATGTATAATATCATATATGAAATGAGTCGCCAGTCCAGGTTCGATGCACAATACTGGACGCTTGGGGCTGGTGCACTGGGACGACCCAGAGGGATGGTACAGGGAGGGAGGAGGGAGGAGGGTTCAGGATGGGGAACACGTGTATACCTGTGGCGGATTCATGTTGATATATGGCAAAACCAATACAATATTGTGAAGTTAAAAAATAAAACAAAATTAAAAAAAAAAAAAAGAATTCTCCAGGCAAGAATACTGGAGTGGGTAGCCAGTCCCTTCTGCAGGGGATCTTCCTGACTCAGGGATAGAGCAAATGTCTCCAGCATTGCAGGCAGATTCTTTACCCTCTTAACCACCAGGGAAGCATTCATTGGTCAACATTAAAATTCCAAGGAGAGAATCTGTTTGGCCACTCTTGGTCTGGGAGTAAAATCAAGAACTCTGATTGGTAAGCCCCTCAACCTGCCTGGCCCACCTGGGGTGGAAGAAGGATCGTTCTCTCAAACAAAAATCAGGCTACCTTTTTTTAAATTATTTATTTCTTTGTTTATTTTTGGTTGCTCTAGGTCTTGGTTGCTGCTCTCAGTCTTTCTCTAGTTGCGGTGAGATGGGGTTACTCTTCGTTGCATTGCACAGGCTTCCCATCGCAGGGCCTCTCTTGTTGTGAGGCACAGGCTCAGTAATTGTGGTTCACAGGCCCTAGTACAGGAGGGCTTCAGTAGCCCCATGGCATGTGGAATCTTCCCGGACCAGGGATGGAACCCATGACCCCTGCATTGGCAGGCAGATTCTTATCCACTGTACCACCAGGCAAGTCCAAAATCAGGCTAGTGTTATCAGTAAAAGGACAAAGGGATGCTAGGTGACAAAACAGCAAAATAGCCAATGCACTCAGAAAGAGAGGTTTCCTGAGTTAGGAAGTTTGAATGGGTCCAAGAGGACAAAGAGCCATTGTATGGTTAAAGGTACCCTGTTCCTTCCTGGGAATTTCTCAGATATCTAACGTTCATTTGTTTATAGTCATCTTAGAGTGGGCAAGTCTGCAGCTGACTCATATCACCACCCATTTCAACCTTATTAAATAAAAACAAGCTACCTTTTCCCCGAACACTTACGATGAGCTCACCCAACAAGCCACACTTTTAAATGCCCTCCAGGCCAGGTGAGTAATGAGGACAGAAGTATTTGGAGTTGGGGTGGAGGCAAGAGGACAGTAATGAATGCTGGGGATTATGGAAACTGGAGAGAACACTCCCCTCCCGAGAAGAGAGCAGCCCCCCTTAGCTTAGTCCACGGCTTTCAGTGTGGTCCCTTGAACAGCACCACCAGCATCCCTAGGAAAGCCTTAGATGCAGATTCTCAGACTTCTCCCCAGTCCTACTGATTCAAAACCCTGGAGGCAGAGATGTTAAATCTGTGTTTGAACAAGTGGTCTATGTGATCCTGATGCTTGCTCAGATTTGAGGCCCAGTGTTCTAGTCGCCGGTTGCTACTGTGTTCCCAGATCATTTCCTTTTACTGAAAGATACTAGAATTTTACTTTTATGTGAAATTCCTCACTCTTAAATTTGACGACTAACTCAAACTCTTAAAAGGTACTGTGTGGGCTCACAATATAATATTCTATCCAGATTTGCAACCTCTGGTTTATGCTGTTGATACAGAGCAGGGCCCTATGGGGCTCCTGGGCACAAGGCCTTTCTGTGTCTTGCATTTCTTTGATTATAGAAAAGAGCCTTCATTCAGCCTCCATGACCTTCCCTAAGGTCCAATCAGCAGATTCAAGCAATTGTTAGTTAGGGAAGGAAGGAGATAGGAGACAAGGGAGAAATAGTCAAGAACAGCCTTGGGGCAAGGTTCTGCTTCCCCATTAACAGATACATACAACAATATTTTTGTGCTATTTTGCAGGTATTGAAACCCCTTCCAGGTGGGAAAAGTTAAGGATTAATGACGGTAATCTGCCCACAAGCATGTAGACCCCAGACCCATTGGACCTACCTGCAGGTTGATGATGCTGACTCCTGCTATGTCACCACCAACCCATCAGAAGACTATCAATGAGCTGATCGTGTCCTCTTTGCACAATCACTGTAAAACTTCTCACTATCTTCTCCAAGTTGGGACACATGCTTTTGAGGGTGTTCGATTGCTGTGGCGCCGTTTGCCTGGCAAAGTAACAAAGCTGTTCTTTTCTACTTCGCCCAAAACTCTGTTTCCAAGAATCAATTCGGCACCAGTATACAAAGAAGCTGAATTTTGGACCTTAGTTTTCCCTTTGACTCTTAATATAATCCTACAAAACACTTCTTGTGATGTGTTCCACCTTCCTTCTTTTGCCCTCACTCTGCAGTTTGTAGGATCTTAGTTCCTCAACCGGGGATTGAACCTGGGCCCTCAGCAGTGAAAGCATGGAGTCCTAACCACTGGACAGCCAGGGTATTCCTTCAAGGATACCCGTTTCAAGGAATAAGAAGACATAGGTCCGAAAAGTGAGGTGCTGTTATAAGTCACATAGGAAGTAGCCAACCCCTGATTTGGATCTGAGTGTGTTTGGTTTTAAAGCCTCTGCCCTTTTTATATTGTATGTAGAAGCAAACTGTACGAACGCACCTAGAGCACAAGCTGGCATCACAAAAGCTAAACATCTTTGGCATGCCATGGGCCACGGACCCATGGAGCTTTCTCCTCTATTTGTGTGCCCCACCCCATCCCGCTCGCCTCAGGCTAATCCCCATTCCTGTCAAGAGAGTCAGTCCCCAGGAGAACCCAAGAGGGCTGGAGAAGGGTGAGGCCGGGCAGTTTCCTGGAGAGGACAAGCTGACAAGGTGCCAGAAGAAAGCTGTGGGAAGCAGTGCCCGAGGCTGAATGTCCAGCAGGCAGCTGGATTCACAGGCTAAAACCAGCTGCCCATCAACGTGTCCTCTGCATGTCCTAGACTGAGTTCCAGGAGCCGCCCTGGGCTGAGCCCCTACCTGGCTCCGGCCTCATGGCTGCTAACTGTTCTGTGCTCAGAGTAAACAGCCCTGGCCCCTCCCAGCGAGGACCTGTCTCCAGTCCCCAGGCTGGACATGGGAAGTGGGGGAGATATTCGCAGCCTCTTTTCCCCGGGCCATCTGTGGGGACAGTGGCTGGACATACTTCTGTCATCAAGTCCTGCTCCTCTGTCATCCCCATGGCCACTGCTCTCCACCCCTTCCACCCTCGGGCAGCAAAGACCTCCTGGGGTTTACTGACCTCAGATTTGAATCAGGAGGGATGTTTGAAGATACTTCTTGCTGGGTAACCATGCTTTGGCATTTACCAGCCTGCATGTTAAACCTCGATGTCTACTCATCAGTCTCCTTACTAACAGGAGACACCATCTTGGCCCATTTACAGATCTCTGGAGATGACAACTTGGCAGCTCAGAACAGAGAAGAGATTCATTCAAGGTCCCGCAGCTAGGAAGTGGGAGAGACGGGAATCAAACCAGACTCTGTCACCCGAAGGCCATTGTTGAGAGCTCCTTTAATTACTTTCTCTACAGCAACTGTGTGCCCTAGATGTGTCACAAAATCATACATTTATGATGGACGGGAAAAAAACAGACTTGGAGAGATGGAGACCTGGGATCAAACCTTGTCTCTGCAACTTCGCTTGGGACTTGGGGAGCTGGGAGGGCCTCCTGCACCGTTCATCTAGCACGCACTACTGGCGATGATAATATCCCTCTGTTCACATGTGTCTGGGACCATCCGTGGCATCATGAGACACTGAGCACAGTCAGAGTGAGTGAGCCTGCGTGTCTGCACGGGGAAGAGAGGGAGGGAGAAACACAGGTCCTGATGGCTCCAGACCTTAGCAGGTGTTCCACCTTCTCTGGCCTCGGTGTCTCGTGTCCAGTGGGTTCATGTGTAAATACGCTTTCCTATGGCTCCTTCTGTGTGCTGTGTATCACTACACAACACCCCCACCAGGGATCCCTAAAGCAAGATCCGGGCTCTGACCTGCTGACCCCGAGTCCAGCCACTTCATCTGCAGTCTCTCCCAGTGGGTCCTGCCCTCCTCTCTCCTACCACAGTGGGCATCACAGGGAGACCCCTGGGTCTTGGAATGGGATCCCGGGAGTCCTAGATCTAGCCCTTGGCCTCCTGCTGCCCTGCCCCCAGGGCCCAGAGGGAGGTGGGGAGGGGGAGGGGACAAGGGTCCGGGTGCGACCAGCTGCACCCGGCCAGGAAGCCGCTTAGGTTCCTGGTTCCCACTGGGGCCAGAGTGACACCTGATCCTGGGAGATTGTGAAATGACAGGAGGTGGCAGTCGGCCCGCCTGCCTTGTGTGCTGAGGCCTCTACCCGCAAGGGTTCAGCCCCGCCCCTACCCCACGCCCCCCAGGAACCCAGTTAAATCTTCCTGGCGGCGCCTCATTCCCGCACCCCGCCCTGGCGAGCACCATGCCTGCCTGCCGCCTCGGTCCGCTCCTCGCTGCCCTCCTCCTTGGCCTGCTCCTGGGCCTCCCCCCGGTCACAGGTGAGTGGGGCGGGGAAAGGCTGGGTGCCCAGAGGGGCCGAAC
>NW_011494610.1:82807-93308 GCF_000754665.1 Bison bison bison
CTAGACGCTCAGTCGGGCTGGGGTCTCCTAAAAATTGAAGGCTCAGAGGCCAAGGGTTTGGTCCCTCCTGTCCTCCTAGGTATTGGAGGACCCCGTCCCTGGAAGTGGGGCTCTCTGAAGACTGTTGGGGGGGGGCCTAGGAACTGAGACTCAGAATTTCGTAGCGGGGTGGGGATCGAGATTGGGGGCCATCGGACACGAGGTGGGCATCCTCTGAGAGCGGGCCCGGGTTCCCCACGACCCGTCCACCTCCCAGGCTCAATCGCAGTGAAGCCGGGTGAGTGTCCCGAGCTGGAGGGTGACGCGAACTGCACGAAGGCCTGCGTCTTGGATGAGGACTGTGATGACAACCTCAAGTGCTGCCAGGCTGGCTGCGCCACCGTCTGCCAGATGCCTGATGGTAACTTGGGGGACCCTCGAGGGCCGGGGCGTGGCAGCGGGGGTGCGGGAGAAGGGAGCGCCCCGTTCCGGGCACACCAGCGCTACCGACGCGGGGGTCCAGGACCAGGTCGAGGTGGCTGGAACCGGATCAGCCCGTGCTGTCCCTCCCGCGACCCCGGGGAGACCGAGGCGTCGCTGACATGCCGCCGAGGGGAAGCGAGGTCCCCCACTCCCAGCCGGATTCATCGCTCTGGTGCATGACGGACTTCCGGGACGCACCGCGGGGACGTGGTTCCGGACCATTGTTCCCTGAGATCTGGGCGCCAGGGTCGAAGCTTCCTCCTGGCGGGGGTTTAGCCGCGGGGCAGCCCTGGGCTGTCCAATGGGCTGGGTCCGGAGGTCTTGGACTCGCTCCCGTGCCAGAACCCCTTTCCTGTGGCTTCCCCGGCCCTGGGGGAAGGCTTTGGGATGCCTACTTGCCCGCACTCCCCAAATTCCACTGTCCAGATGGAGGCTTTCCAGGTTTAGGAGAGCACTCCGCCCATCTTAAAGATGTGATACAAAAGAGAGAAAGGTTCTTGTCCAAGGTCACACTGCCATCCCTGGCTGGACAGGATTCATAACACAAGGGGTCCCTTTTTTGTCTGAGTGGCTTGAAGAAAGTCAGGACCCCATCCTTAGCAGCCCTCCCCCTTCCTCCTCTTAACACCCTCTCTTCTGCTCTGAAGACTGAGTGAGAGAGAGTGTGTGAAGCTTGCCCTTCATAGAAAGCACTTGCTGGAGCTCAAGACTGTCCAGCAGGTCCTAGGGACTCCTACCTGAGCAGGAAGGGGTCTTAAACAGCTTGGACTCTGAGCATCTTGTTTTTCAGAAGGAAAAACTGAGGACTAGAAGCCAGGATATGACCTGATCCCACTGTATTGGGATCGCTTGTCTTTACCCAGAGAAAAAGTCCCTGTGATGCTCCCTCCCTGTGATTTCTCTGAAGATGCCTGCAGGGCCAGGAAGGCCTGTAATCAGAGACCTCAGTCAGAGCAGGTGGTGGGAGCCGGAGGGAGGAACAGCCTGTCAAGGGGGCTTGTGGATCTGGGGATCTCTACTGCTACTGCTACTGCTAAGTCACTTCAGTCGTGTCTGACTCTGTGCCACCCCATAGACGGCAGCCCACCAGGCTCCCCCGTCCCTGGGATTCTCCAGGCAAGAACACTGGAGTGGGTTGCCATTTCCTTCTCCAATGCATGAAAGTGAAAAGTGAAAGTGAAGTCACTCAGTCATATCCAACTCTTAGCGACCCCATGGACTGCACCCTACCAGGCTCCTCCGCCCATGGGATTTTCCAGGCAAGAGTACTCTAACCTGGACCAAAGTGAGGAAAACCAGGAGAGGAGGACATTGGGAGAGAAAGACACAGATGAGAGGAGAGTGGGGAGAAAAGAGGAGTTTCTGCTTGGGGAAGTCTCTGCTGCTCCCTGGTCTCAGATAGACTGAGGCAGGAAGAGGGGCAGGGACAGAGGGTCTCGTGGATTAGAATCCTCGTTGTACCATCTGCAGGTTTGTGTCCTGAGCAAGTGGCTTCACTTCTCTGAGCCTCTGCTTTCTCCTTGACACAATGGGATGAGAATCTCAGATGTTGTAGGACTGACATGAGGCTAAAAGAAATGGTACACGTGAGATGTCTCAGGAGAGAGTAGATCCTCCACTCACAGTGGCTTGTTTGGTGAGTTACTGGCTATTGATGCCCTTCTGTCCTGGGGCAGCTCGGTATTGAGAGCTCCTGCCCTTCTCCAGGGAAAGGGTGTCTGTGCAGGAAGGCAGCCCCCGTGTCCTCTCAGCTCATCACCCAGCTCTGTGCGTGCTTGACGTTTGGCTGGACTTGCTCCTTGGGCTTCTGGGCACTGAGCCCAGCTCCCTCCTCCTTGAGCCTGGAGTGGAGCACAGGGTGTGTGTGTGTGTGTCTGTGGACATTGAAAGGCTGGCTCAGGTCTTGGTTTTACTTCTCATCAGCAGTGTTTTGTTGGGTGATGCCTTCACCTCTCTGGGTTTCATTCTCCTCTGCTGTAATAAGAATACAGTAGACATATCCCCTACAGAAGATAGGTTTGATGTGAAAACTAAAGGACAAAATGGATTTGCACTAAGGACTTGTTAATTGGCACATCTCTGTGGTTTTGTGTGTGTGTGTGTGTGTGTATGCACTAGTGGAAGAATGCTTCTCTGGGTGTTAGAGTGAGAGTGTAGAGGGGACCTTGGTTCCACCTAGTTGTAACTAAGAGTGAGTATATGGGAGTGAAGGCCTGTGGGTGCATCACCCTGACATGGGCTCTATGGTTTACTGCTTACAAAGCAACAGAATGCATGGTGCACAGACCTGAAGCCAGTTTCCTGGGTTCAAATCCTCTCTACCCTGTTTGACTTAAAGCAAATTATTTAACTTCTTCACTCAATTTCCTCATCTGCAACATGAGAAAATAGTTACAGCTTCTTGTCCCAGGTTCTAGGCTTATCCCGAGGATTAGATGAGTTAATAAATGTCGCAAGCTTCGGATAATGCCTGCTACTTAGAAGGAACTAAGTGTTAACAGCTGCCTTTACTCATCATCATTATTATTGCTACAAAGGACGTTGACTTCTCAGGGAGAAGTCTGTTGCCTCCATTGCTTCCATAACAACCTTGTGGTGTGGTCAACGCTGATCTCATCTGACACCTGAAGACACAGGGCTCTGGGGGATTTCTCTCCTGAGGCCACAGTTAGGAGAAGGCAGAGCTGGGACTCAAACTGGAGTGCAGTGATCTCAAAACCCCTGGGAGGAGAGAACAGGAGGAAGAGAGTTTGCAGACGAACTTCCAAGCCCCCTGAGATTCGCTCAGGCAAGCAGCTGTCTTCTTTGTGAATCCAGGTGGGCAGACATGCTGTGGAGACGTGTGCAGCCGCCTGCCTCGGCTCTGCTCACCACCTCTTACTCCTTTTTTTACCCAGACAAGCCGGGCTCATGCCCTAATGTGGATATCGCCTTCCCCCAGCTCGGCCTCTGCCGGGACCAGTGCCAGGTGGACAGCCAGTGTCCTGACGCGTTGAAATGCTGCATCAATGGTTGCGGGAGGGTGTCCTGTGTCACCCCTGTCTTCTGAGGTAGGTGCCCTGTGCTGGGGGGAGGGATACATTGATACCCAGATATGACAACCTCTGCAGGAGGCTGAAAAGGAGCCCCTGAGCTAACACAGTGCTATTCGCTTATCCATCCTTTGATTTGTTCTCATCTGCTCAACAGATAGTCACTGAGCATCTATCACAGGCGGTTCACTGCTCTAGGTGCTGGGATGCTCCATGAGTAAACAAACCCAACAAAAATTTCTCTCTGATGGGTTTTATATACTGTGCATTCATGCGTCCTAAGTCGTTTCAGTCATGTCCGACTCTGCGACTCTATGGACCTGAGCCCACCAGGCTCCTCTGTCCATGGGATTCTCCAGACACACATACTGGAGTGGGTAGCTGTGCCCTCCTCCAGAGGATCTTCCCAACCCAGGGATTGAACCTGCATCTCTTATGTCTCCTGTGATGGCAGGGGAGTTCTTTACCACTAATGCCACCTGTAGATGCTAGTGAATGTAAATCAAATAAAAAAGCAAGTATACCCTGTAAAAAGGCTTCCCTGGTAGCTCAGTTGGTATAGAACCTGCAGGAGACCGGGGTACAATCCCTGGTTGGGAAGATCCTCTTGAGAAGGAAATGGCAAACCACTCAAGTATACTTGCCTGGAAAAATCCCATGGACAGAGGAGCCTGGTGGTTTGCAGTTCATGGGGTCGCAAAGAGTCGGGCACGACTAAGTGACTAACACCTTCATTCAACACCTTCATTCCCTGTAAAATGTTAGCAGGAAATAAGTGACCTGGAGAAAAAGAAAACAGAAGGAGAATTCGGAGTAGGGATGGGGAGCAGCAGGGAGTTGTGTTGCAGTTTTATCACAGGACCTTCCAAAAGGCAGCATTTGAACAAACTTGTTGGAGATGATGGAGGGAACTGGGAGCTTTCAGAGAGCCTGTTATGACCAGTGGGGGCAGCAGATATAAAGCAGTAGAACCCCTGGTGTGTTTCAGGAAAAGCCTGAAGTCTGGAGCCTATGATCAAAAAGAGGGCAATAGAGGAGAGGGTCAGAGAGGCATTTTATTTATTTATGGCTGCACTGGGTCTTCACTGCTCTGCACAGGCTTTCTCTGGTTGCAGCAAGCTGGGGCTACTCTGCATTGCACGGGTTTCTCGTTGTGGCGGCTTCCATTGCTGCAGAGCCCAGGCTCTAGGCAAGCGGGCTTCCGTAACTGCAGCATGCAGGCTCAGTAGGTGTAGCACATGGTCTTAGTTGCTCTGCAGCATGTGGGATCTTCCTGGACCAGGGATCGGACCCAGGTCCCCTGTATTGGCAGGCAGATTCTTAACCACTGGACCACCAGGCAAGTCCAAGACTTTGGTCTTGACCCACAGATGTTGGGCCCTTGGAAATGGACATGCTCTTGAATTTAAAAGGATTGCTCCGGCTGCTGTGTGGAGACCCTAGAGGCAGCAGTAGCAGAAGCAGGGAGACCAGCTAGGAGGCTCCTGCAAGAGGCCAGGTGGGAGGTGATGGACCAGGTGACCTAAGAGGCTGGGTTTGCGACATACATGAAGGTGGATGGGACAATATTTGCTGATTATTTGGGCTGTGAGATTTACTCCTTTTCCCCTTCACTTGTGCACTTACTCTGTGGCCGACAGGGCTACATTCACCTGCTTTGAGTGGTTGTCATGCCTAAAGACAAGATCGTGGAGCCTCTTTTTCCCCACAGATAATTAAAAATAAAACAATGTTAAGTCTTAAAGCAAGCATAAGAAAGTAAAGAGAGGGACTTCCCTGGTGGTCCCATGGCTAAGAGTCTGAGCTCCCAACGCAGGAGGCCTGGGTTTGATCCTGGTCAATGAAATAGATCCCACACGCTGCAACTCAGACCCAGTGCAGCCAAATGAATAAATATGTAAAGATTAAAAAAAAAAAAAAAATGAAAGAGAAAACCCAAAGCACATGCATCTTCAGCCCATTGAGGGATCCAGCACTGTGCCATGTGTGGGGACAGAAGGTGACGGCTGCCCTTCCTCACTGAGTTTGCAGCCAGGTGGCCGAGGCAGACAGTTGGACAGACACTCCCAATGCCTATAATCAGTGCGGCAGTGGAGGGCAGGGCTGGGTGTGGTAAGAACACAGGAGGAAATCTCACCCAGGTGACGGTGGGGGAAGGAGGGAGCAGGGTTCTGAGCCAGTCCTGAAGGATGAGTGAAAGGTCAGTAGTCTGGTAAAGTACAGTGGTAGGGAAGCTGTTCCGGATGGAGGGAATGGGACCAAGCAAGCCCCTGGAAGGACCCCCTGGTTGTAATTTAATTGCTAATCGTGCACTGCTGTTGATAAGCTCTCAGTCAACAGACTGGCAGGTCAGTGATGTAACCTATTGCCCAGATGTGACGACTGAGACCCAGACAGAGGGGAGGACATGCCCAAGGACCCATGGTTGCTAATTCAGTGCCTGAAAGGGAAGCACGGTCTCGCCAGGGCCCCGAGCTCTCCAGTGATGCCAGCTGCCTCTTGCCTCCATGTGTGCCAACAGCATGGGCTGGCATTGCAGTCAGGAAGACCTAGGTTCAGATTTCAGCTCTGACAATTAACTAGCCTTTTTCACCTCCCTGAACTGCAAATATTTTGCTTATAAAATGGGATAAATAAGATCTTTTTGATCAGTTAGCTTAGCTTAACCGAAGGAATGGGGGCATAGTGCAACTTCCTAGTGGTGGAAGGATTCTTAGGGAGATAAATGACAGTGACCCCTCATGAATGATCACAGTGGTCAGTGGGGACCATGGTATACCCAGGTGTTTCCTGGGATGGTCGGAGCAAAAGAAGTGAGTCTAGGACCTTCAGAAAAATGCCTGCAGAGCCCCAGGGCCTCGAGAAAGTGAGGCTTTGCTGGGGGGCGGGGGGTAGGAAGAGTGGGGGGAGCTGTGATGGAGTGGGAGGAGCTTTGGATCAGAATTTAAGCTGCAAGCACTCTTGTCTAGTGTCCCGGGTATTGTTGTTGATGGTATTATTATGATTTTCTTCCTCCAGCTCCAGCCTGTGGACTGAGGGAGCAGCAGTGTCTGCCCGGCCCTGTCTCGCTCCAGCTCAGCTGCCCTCCTCCCTTTCTGGCCTCTTCCCTCCCTCCTGAGCTGACCACAGCTGCTTTTTTTCCCAACCAATAAAGTGACTGCTTCCAGCACTGGTGGGCCTGTGGCCTCTGTTCTTATAATTCAGGCACATTCCATTCCTGCCTGCAACCTTGGGCTGGGGAGGTGGGAGTGGGCGTGGCCACCAGATCATCCAGGCAGAGTCCGAGAAGAGATGAGCTGTGACACGGTGACACAGTGAAGGTAACTCAGGGCTCTGTGTGCCGAGGCCCTTCCCCAGTTAATCGTCCCACCAGCCCTGTGCAGTTGCAGGTTATTCTCCCAGGGTGATGGAGAAGAGAACTGGGGCTCAGAGAGATGCTGGAATCCTTCCAGAGCTGCTGGGAGTTCTGACAACAGCAGCAGGTACTGTGTGCCTGACACAGGGCTGGGAGATTCACTTGTAAGATCTCCTGAATCCCCCCAGTAGCCCTCAGATTGTGATAAGGTCTTCCTTGGTGGCTCAATGGTAAAGAATCTTGCTGCAATGCAGGAGACCTGCGTTAGATCCCTCATCTGGGAAGATCCCACATGCCATGGAGCAACTAAGCTCCTGGGTCTCAACTATTGAGCTGGTGTTACAGACGGGTCTCAGCCAAGTTACTTGCTTGAGGCCACACAGAAAGAAGGTAACAAAGTCAGGGTGCTTTGTTGTAGGTTTTGGTTTTTGTTTTAATCAAGCTGTTATTTTGTAGAAATAACACTTACATGGATCACAATTCAAAAGGTAAAAAACAGGATATACAATGTATGTACCACATCTTCTTTAAAATAAATAGCCAGGCTTCCCTGGTGGCAAAGAATCTGCCTGCCAGTGCAGGAGACCAGGGTTGGATTCCACATGCCTCAGAGCAAATAACATAGCCCAACTATGGCCTAGATGGCTGGGATGGGGGGAGAGGGAGGTGATATATAAAAAGATATAAACATAAGTAGAGCTGATTTACTCCGTTGTACAAGAGAAACGAACTCAACATTCTAAAGCAGTTATGCTCCAAAAAAAGAACAGAATACACAATGAAACATCGTTCACCCTTGACACTTTTCCTCCACCCCCAGCCACTTTGTTGTATTTTTCTTTGAGAATTCCTTTTTGAAAAAAATCTTTATTTGTTACAGTATTGCTTCTGTTTTATGATTTGGTTTTCTGGCATCAGCATGTGGGATCTTCGTTCCCCAACCAGGGACAGAACCCACACCTTCTGCATTGGAAAGCAAAATCTTAGCCAGCGGAACAGCAGATAAGTCCCTGCTCTGTGTTTTCTGTGGAGACTGTGAATGCTATCAGTTTCTTGTATCTTCTTTCCAAGCTACAGCTCAAGCTCACTCCCTCTATCCCGTACCCTTCTCTTTGTTCCCTCCTCTCTATCCCTTCTTTCTATATGTATTTATTTATTCTCTCCATCTCCTGGCTCCCAGGGCCAGAATTCTGGTAAACTGCCACCCTTCCAGAGTGCAGGGCAGGGGCTCTTCTTGCACTGACCTCCCATCTCCAACAACAGGCTGCCTTGCTGCTGTCTCTAAACCCCACCTCCAGTCTAGAGGCTCTGTACAGTAAAACTGATGCAAAAACAAATGTCTGCTCTTCAGTAAAGTGCAGGTTGGGGTTGGTGGGATAATAGCTATATTTGAGGGAGCCAGAGCTTAAAAGTGAAGTTCTGAAGCCAGACCACAGCCCTGCCTGAGGAACAGCGTAAGCAGAGGTATTGCTCATGTGGGGAATACTTTTTGAGCTCTTACTATATGTTCTGTTCTAGGTGGGGCGGATTTGAGATCAAGGAGGTGTGTGGTGTATGCATGTGTGCATGTATGTGTGTAGGGGGGAAGAACAGTCAATAAATGAATGAAACAAGGCATATATAACATGTTAGATGGTGGCAAGATGTTAGCAAACTATAAAGATGAGTAAGATGACTAGTGGGTCCAGGGGATGGGGGAGAGAAAGGGGCAGTTGCTTTGCAGAGCGTATTCAGGGAAGGTCTTTCCTAAGACGTCATTCAAGCCATGGGCTGAGTGAAGGACAGGAGCCATGTGAAATCCATGGAAAGAGCTGTCCAGACCGAGGACATTTCTAGTGCTGAGAACCTGAGGTCAGAGTGTGCTCTGGGTGTGCTTGAGGATCATGGCTGGAGTGGTGAGGGGTCAGGAGTACCAGGGGAGATAGTCAGAGAGGTATGTGGGCACAGATTACAGAGGGCCCTGTGGTCACTACAAGGACTTTGCCTCTTATTCTGAGGAATTTAGGAGCCCTGCTGGGGGTTTGAGCAGAAGGACGACTTCATCTTACATTTGAAAAAGATCCTTCTGGCTAGACTGTGGGACTTTCCTGGTGGTCCAGTGGTTAAGAATCCTCCTGCCATGCAAGGGACACATGTTCCATCCCTAGTCTGGGAAGATTGCACATGTCATGGAGCAAGTGAGCCCACATGCCACAACTACAGAGCCCCCACTCTAGAGTCCAGGAACCTTGAAGAAAAGCCCCCTTCAATGAGAGGCCCAGCACAGCCAAAATTAAATTTAAGAATCAACTCTGGGGCGATGTGGAAGCAGAGAGAGCAGTTAGGCGACCCAACAGGACATGGAAGAAATGACTATTTTTTTTGCCTCTTCATCTACTAATATGTATGAGACCTCCAAACTGTCAGCCCTAATGCCTGGGAGCTAGGGCTGTACCAGCCACGGTGGCTCCTATGACTCCTGTGTGGTTCCGCGTGTCCTGTCTGTTGGAGCTTTGGGAAATTAGCTCATGAAATAATCACATTGCAAACACAACAAATATTCCCCTTCCTGCCCCATGACCACGTTTACCCCGTTGATCAAAAGTGAGGGGGTGAGGAAAACAAAAATAGACAGCTGACGACATTGTTAGTCTTCCATTCACAGCTGCAATCTGGTGGGTATCTGGTTTCTTTAGCTATTAAAGATGGTACTTGGGGGGAGCTGCAGTGCCCCCTTCAGTCACAGAAAAGCATAGCATTTGAAGGTCCTGCCTTCTGAACCTAGAGGTCTCTGTATCCCCTACAGATGGGATATCAACCCCCCAGAAGCCCAGCGCCCAGCCAAACCAAGCCTACTGGGGTGAGCTTATTATATAAAAGATGGAACCCCCTAGAGCTACTGTATCAACCCCCTCATCATTTGCAAGCTTCACATCTTGAACAGCCCTCTGGAGATTTTTCACCAGATGAACGATCCAAACAAAGCCTGTGGTTTATTATGGGCTACGATTAGGTTTAGGGTTATGGTTAGAATCTTGGCACCACCAGGGGAACAGACTATGGAAGGCAGCTGCCCTTTTCAGTCAGTCTGAAAACAACAACCCCTCACTGATGGAAGGCTGGTTCACTCTGCAGGCCGAGCTCCAAGTGGCCTGGATGGTGCCCACAGAACCCTCCTTTAACCAACCTCCAGGTAGCAATATACACAGACATGCTGGGTTGAATTTTCTACATTGGTTCACTCATGATCTCTGTTGGTGGGTTGGAGACTCTAGTTTGAAATAGATAAACCTCTCAACATATTAATGTACAAGTTAGGCATGTTCATGCCTATCTCAGTGTTAGTTCTCCATTGGTCTCGTCTGGTTCAGCTGTGGTATACTTGTAAGGTCACCTTGTTATTTCTACGCTGCTTTTTGTTTGTTTGTTTTGGCCATGCCATGCATTCCCAGACCAGGGGTTGAACCCAGGCCCTCAGCAGTGAAAGCTCAGAATCCTAACCCCTTGACCACCAGGGAATTCTCTAATCTCTTGATATCATGTATTATGGCTTTATTCTCTAGTTTGGGTTTATTGCTTGAGACAAATAGCACCCAGACATCACATTCTGCATTTCCTTTCCACTTTTATCCTAGTTCAGAGGATAAAAGTCATCCCTAGTGGGTTTCTGTCA
>NW_011494610.1:93408-101774 GCF_000754665.1 Bison bison bison
TCTGTCATTTCTCTGGAGGTCCTTTGATAGTGGGTGGAGGCTTTCACGCTTGAGGTTTTTTCATGATTTTTTCTGGGCTCCCTCCTCACAGCTCTTGATTCTATTGTCTGCAGTTTGAAAAGAGTTTGAAAAATGAGAATTCCCAGCTGTGGGTTGCCTCTTCTTTGATCAGCGTTGCTTCTCCCTCCCTCCTTCATTTCCTTCCTTCTTTCCTTTCTTCCATAATTCAAAGATGACAAGAATCGTAGGACTGACTGTGAGCTTAAAACTTTACCTCTGAAAAATAAATCCCAGGCCCCTCCTTTCCTCCACAGTGTAATTTTTACAAAACGAATCAATAGGTACTTGTAGAGTATTTACTCTGTACACACGTCACCTTTCTTGGCTGGGTGCAGAAATGTGTAACGCAACATCCCAGCTTTCAAGAGCCCACAAAATATAAACATCAGAAGGTAGAAGCAGGCAGGCCCAGAATATCCTTGTATAGTCCGTATGGAGAGGTCAGGGAATTTTATGGGATGGAGAGGTAAGCAAGGACTGGGTTGCTCACACAGTAGAGCTCAACTTTAATGAAAGAGAACAGGTTAAGAATATGGGTTCCAGGGACTTCGCTGGTGGTCACGTGGTTAAGACTCCATGCTTCCAATGCAGGGGGTGCAGGTTCAATCCCTGGTTGAGGAACTATGATCTGACATGCTGCATGGTTGTAGTAAAAAAAAAAAAAAAGAATATGGGCCCTAGAGTCCCACTTCAATTCAAACACCAGCTTTACTCCTTGTCAGTTTGCTGTTTGGATCAAGTCATTTATATTTCTGACTTTCAGCTTCCTTATTTGTAAGATATAGATATTAATAGAATCCTCCTCTTTGGGCTGTTGGGAATATTAAAGGAGAGCGTATATGTAAAGCACTTAACTTGGTTCCTGGCATATCATAAGTGTTTCATAAGTGGCAATTGTGAAAAATTTAATAGACGGTATTATGTATTGAAAGCTTTTAAAATGCATGTTCTCTGACCCAGAGGGTCCCCTTCTTATAATCTATCCTAACTAAATAGTTAGAAATGCTCACAGTGATTTATTATCCTTGCTAAGTGAAGTGTAGCATTACTTAATTTTCTTAATATTTATTTATGTATTTGGCTGCATCGGATCTTTGTTGCATCATGCAGAATCTTTCATGGCGGTGCGTGGACTCTCTGGCTGTGGCACGTGCTCTCAGTTGCTCGGAGATGTGTGGTCTTAGTTTCCTGACCAGTGAATTCTTAACCACTGGACCACCAGAGAAGTCCATACAGCATTACTTATTATATTGAGAAATTGTAAACTCTCTTAATATTTAATCAAAGAAGTTTGCTTAAATAAATTATCATCCAGCCATACCAAGAAAGCTCTACCCCTTTGAATGGTTCTGTTGAAGAATATTTAACGATATAGGAAAATTTTCACCTGATATTGTTAACTGATAAAAGCAGGTTATAAATCTGTATTAATGTATGCTCCTGAATTGTTCTCTTTCATTCTTCCCAGGAAGTTTTTTTAAGGCTTGTGGAGCTTGTTCATTTGAAAGATTTTCCTCCAGCATATGTGGATTAAGAAATTTAGCAAGATCTCAACACTGCACCAAGAGTGCTGTTTCCAGTGCCTCTGTAGCTCATCTGGCACTCACTGGTCTTCTGGTAGTTTCTTCTTTTTGACAGTTTCTGTGTATCTTTTCATCTAAACAACTTTTAAATCACAACAGTTCTCATCACCCAGACTTGGTGATATAAGGCCTCTTGGATATTTGTACTCATAGGAACCAGGCACTGGGAGTCTTCAACTTTTCACCTGTGAACAAATATCAGAGAAGAACGAGGGAGAGGAAGAAGACTCAAGAACTGAGTCTTTTTTAATTTTATTTTATTATACATTTATTTTTGGCCACATGGATTGCGGGATCTTAGTTCCTGAGCCAGGGATGGCACCTGTGTCCCCTACAGTGGAAGCGTGAAGTCCTAATCTCTGGACCACCAGAAAATTCCCAAGAACTGAGTCTTTAAGCCGTCACTGCTGTGTGGAAAGAAGGTTCTCCGGTGTTCTTGCCTGGAGAATCCCAGGGACAGGGGAGCCTGGTGGGCTTCCGTCTATGGGGTCGCACAGAGTTGGACACGACTGAAGCGACTTAGCAGCAGCTGTGTGACTCTGGCCAAGCTCCTCCTCCTCGTGGCAGTCAGACTGCTCAGGTGGTCCAGTGATCCTCACTTCCTAGGATTCACGCTCTTGTGTAATCACTGCCTTGATGTGGGCAGGACTTAGTGACCTGTTTCTAAGGAGCAGTGCAGTGTCACTTCCGAGATTAAGTTACAAACAACTGCAACTTCTATCTTGCCAGCACTTGTTCTGGTTTTTCCCACTGCTTGCTCTGATGAAGCCCATTGTCATGTTTGTGAGCTGGCCCCTGGAGAGGCCCAATTGTCAAGGGCTGAAGGTGGCCCCTGGCCAACAGCCTTTGAAGAACTGAGTCCTTCCAATGGCCAGGTGAGTGAGCTTGGAAGTGGATCCTTCCCCAGTTGAACTTCAGATGGCAGAGCAGCCTCAGTCAGTCATTGACACCTAGACTGCATGCTTGTAAAAAAAACTTAAGCTCAGGAGACAGTATTTCAAGTAACCCTGAGAGAACTGCTCCGAGGAGGAGGGGGATGAGTCAGGTTATATAGAAGTTTGCAGCAAAGGGCAGGTAGTCTGAACATCAAAAGTACTTTTGTGAAGTAAAGAAAATCAGATATCCCAAGTTAAAGAATTCAGCACAATTGTATGTATGGGAAGATGCAAGAGTCTGAACTCACAGAATTATTCATTCATTTGCATCTCAGCTATGTGGGACCAGCATCAAGTATTTTTTACATCTTGAATTCCTCAGGGTTTACCGTAGGAAGTGGCTACAGCCTAATGGCTGCTGAATTGCAAGTGTTCCTCTCCTTCTTGGGTGCCCTTAGGGCTCAGGATTTCTCATTTGGAGGGCTGAGATTGCTGAGGATTGTGACAACCTTGTTTACTGATATGGCAGAAAATTTTCCATTTCTCAGTCGTTGTGGTGCATGCCTTGTTCCCAGGCATACGGAATCTTCCCCAAACAGGGATGGAACCTATGTCTCCTGCATTGGCAGGTGGATTCTTATCCACTGTTCCCCAGGGAAGTCCTCAGTGAGTTTCCTTAAGATGATTATTTTGCAATCTTTGACAGGCAGATTGTAGATCTGTGTTTCTTGGGAGCCAGTTACCAGAGCTTTACTAGTTCTTTTGGTTGTGCCATGTTTGATTCTTCATGATTAGTGTGGCCTTGACATGGTATCTCTGCCTTTGAAGGAACAAACACCTCTTCCAGTCTTGACATACTGGTTTTGGCATGTGAGAACTTTCAGTCAGCTCCCCAGGCTGCCAGGATTACCACTAGAATCAGAGTTGTGCTGGATTAGAACTGGTTTTGAGACTGTCACTGGGTCGTCTGCGGTGGGTTTGTGATTTGCATGTTTGATTTCAGAGGCTCAGGTAGGCATGGATTCTGCCCAGTCCTTGGGTGGATGAGACTATCTAGAACCTGGTTCTGTAGGGAGGTTCTGGGAGAGGGGTCTGCTTTAGGGTCCAAGGTCAGGCCCTCATTCAGCGAGCCTATTACCAGGTACAAGGTAGGTGTGGCTCCCACCAGGTCCCTGGGAGCGCTGCTGCGTAGTCACCGGATGAGTCCCTGGGTGGGTGACACTGGTCCTGGACCATGGCTGCCAGGGACTGAAATGGAGTGGCAGGACTTTGTCTAGTTCAACAGCCAAGATTGAAGGTTCTATTCCTGGTTCCAGAGGCACAGTGTTGCCTGCTGGGTCTTTGGCTGGGCTGGACTATTCCCTGACTGTGACTGGAAGGACCAGAGCCAATTCTAGGGCCCTTTCTGTATCTCCCAAGGTACAGATGTGGCTCCTGCCAAGTCTCTGTTCTGGCAAGACTGCTCACAGTCTGTGGCTGGAAAGGGCTGGAACCCAGTCTAGGGCCTTTCAGGATCTCCAGAGTCGCAGATGGGAGTGTCTTCTCTTGGGTCCCTGAGCCAGTGGGCCTGTCTGCAGACCATGCAGAGGACAAGACAGATCCTATTTTAGGGCCCTTTCAGAATCTACACTCTGAGTAAGTTTGGTGGGTTTTCCTCCAGGGGCTTCTAGGCAGGGGCTGTAGGCAGTTCACAGGCTAGTTCAGGGCTCACTAGTTCTCTATGCCTATTATCTGATGCGTGGGGGAGGTTGACTCTGTCTGGGTCCCTCGGCATATGGTGCTGGTGACAGGACCAAGCTAAATGGGACTGTAACCAAGTCCTCGTGGATATGGAGCTGTTTCTGGGTCCTAGTTGGAACTGTGATAGCTGTTTCAGCCACCTGGCTGTGGGCCTGCCTTCTCAAGTGGTTCTCCCAGGTCTAGGGCTGCCCTGGGCTTCACAGTCTCCTTCCAGGATCTAAAAGCTTCCACAAAGGCATTTTTGTCTATGGATGGATGCCAAATAATTATTCAGAAGGAATATGAGAGGGGGACCTCTTGTTCAGCCATCTTTCTGGTGTCACTCAGGATGTTACTTTTCAAAGGTATTAAAAATCATTCTTAATGTTTAACCTTGTGTTATTTTGCAATAATGGAAAATTGGAAGCACACATTTAACCACAGATGATTAGCTAAGTAAATTACAGTGCTTTGTAGGTTAGAATATTATGTAGCCATTAACAGTGATACTGAAGAATATTCACTGGTCTGAAAAAATATTTAAATGTTTATAGTAAAATGCTACATAAAAATCCCGGTAGAAAATACTACGTAATTCATGCACAGAGAGAGAGAGAAATGGGGAGGAGAGAAAGAGAGAAAGTAAAGGCATACACAGAGGAATGTTATTTTAAGATGATAATTGAATGTTGTCCCTGTGCATAAAATTTAATTTAATTTAATCTTTACCCCAAAAATATACTTCCTGTGTATGCCCCAAGTTTTCAAATTCACTTTCCATCCCCCAAAACCTTTATCCTCCAAATCACTAAGCAATAACTAATACTACGTGTGTGTGTGTGTGTGTGTGTGCGTGTGTATTAGTTGCTCAGTCATGTCCGACTCTTTGCAACCCCATGGACCATAGCCCACCAGGCTCCTCTGTCCATGGGATTCTCCAGGCAAAAATACTGGAGTGGGTTGCCATTTCCTTCTCCAGTACTAAGTGTGAATGACTCTTAATCCCCACAGTATATTAATATTTGTATGTATATATTTTTTAAATAAAGTCTTTCGATTTTAAACATTTTGGCAATATTTGTAGAATTTCAGGCACAGAGGTGGGTAGTTTAAAGACACACCAAACTCTCTTGCACTGTTGATGGAAATGTAAATTGATACAGTCATTATGGGAGACAGTATGGAAAGTCCTTCAAAAACTAGGAATAAAACTAACTACCATACAACCTAGCAATCCCACTTGGCAGCATACACCCTGAGGAAACCAAAGTTGAAAAAGGCACGTGTACCCTAGTGTTCAGTGCAGCACTATTTACAACAGCTAGGACACGGAAGCAACCTAGACATGCATCAGCAGATGAATGGAGAAGAAGCTGTGGCACACTTATCTGTGGAATGTTACTCAGTCATAAAAAGGAAAGCATTTGAGTCCGTTCTAATGAGGCGGATGAACCTAGAGCCTATTATACAAGGTGAAATAATTCAGAAAGAGGAAGACAAATATTGTATATTAACATGTATATATTACTCCTTGGAAGGAAAGTTATGACCAACCTAGATAGCACATTCAAAAGCAGAGACATTACTTTGCCAACAAAGGTCCATCTAGTCAAGGCTATGGTTTTTCCTGTGGTCATGTATGGATGTGAGAGTTGGACTGTGAAGAAGGCTGAGCGCTGAAGAATTAATACTTTTGAAGTGTGGTGTTGGAGAAGACTCTTGAGAGTCCCTTGGACTGCAAGGAGATCCAACCAGTCCATTCTGAAGGAGATCAGTCCTGGGATTTCTTTGGAAGAAAGGATGCTAAAGCTGAAACTCCAGTACTTTGGCCACCTCATGCGAAGAGTTGACTCATTGGAAAAGACTCGGATGGTGGGAGGGATTGGGGGCAGGAGGAGAAGGGGACGACAGAGGATGAGATGGCTGGATGGCATCACTGACTCTATGAACGTGAGTCTCAGTGAACTCCGGGAGTTGGTGATGGACAGGGAGGCCTGGAGTGCTGGGACTCATGGGGTCGCAAAGAGTCGGACACGACTGAGCGATTGAACTGAACTGAACTGACTGATGGAATCTAAAAATATGGTACTGATGAATCTGTATGCAGAGCAGCAATGGAGACACAGACATAGAAAACAGCCTTATGGACAGGGGTACGGGGGAGGAGGGAGAGAGGGGGATGGATGGAGAGAGTAGCATGGAAACATGATACCAGAGGTAAACTAGATAGCCCATGGGAATTTGCTGTATGACTCAGGAAACTCAAACCGGGGCTCTGTAACAACCTAGAAGAGGGGGAAGGGGTGGGAAGTGGGCGGAAGGTTCAAGAGGGAGGAGACCTATGTATACCTATGGCTGATTCATTTTGATTCACAGCAGAAACCAATGCAATATTGTAAAGCAACTATCCTCTAATTAAAAATAAATAAATTTTTTGAAAATTAAGAACACACTAGGGGGACTTCCCTGGAGGTCCAGTGGCTAAGACTGTGGCTCCCAAGGGGCCTGATTTCTATCCTTAGTTAGAGAACTAAGTCCCACATGCCAAAACTAAAACTTGGTGAAGCCTAATTAATTAATTTTTTTTAAAAAAAAAAGAGCATGGCAGAGAGAAGGAGGTGAAGGAATGCACTTCTTATTCACAAAAATAACTTCTACTGCCCTAGAGCAAGCCTGGCTCCAGGGAGGGCTGACTTGTTAGAAAATCAGGTTTCTTGCAGGTTTCTTCACATTCTGTTTTCTTCTCAAAGTTGTTGCCATTGCCATAACAACCTCCAAAATTTAAAGACTCACATTCAGAAGTTTTCCAGTTGTAAAACCAGTGCTGGGTCCATTCTGCACAGGGGCCAGTGTTTATAGGATATTTGCAAACATTTGCGATGCCCATTCTGACTAAAGAGAGAAAGTGATTGAGAGAGGCTCACTTCTTATTTCCATATGCAGAGGCGGGTGGGGGCAGGGAATGACCCTTGCCACAAGCCCCTGGCTGTCTGTAATAGCTGAGTTCTGTTTCTTCCCACTCAACCCACCTAGTCCGCCTAGTCGAGATTTTCACTTCTGGGAGTAGCCTGATGTGGTGAAAACCCAAGACTTGAGACTTCCACTCAAGCGGCTGCAAGTCCTAGCCCTGCCACTTGCTGTTAATACCATGTGATATTATATCAACGTAGTAAGGCAATGGCACCCCACTCCAGTACTCTTGCCTGGAAAATCCCATGGGCGGAGGAGCCTAGTAGGCTGCAGTCCATGGGGTCGCCAAGAGTCAGACACGACTGAGAGACTTCACTTTCACCTTTCACCTTCATACATTGGAGAAGGAAATGGCAACCCACTCCAGTGTTCTTGCCTGGGGTGGGCTGCGTCTCTGGGGTCACACAGAGTCAGACACGACTGAAGCAACTTAGCAGCAGCAGCAGCAGTGTCTTCAAATTGCCATCTCTTCATTTGTAAAATTAAAGAGCTGAACTCCACCATCTCTGAGCATCCTTCCAGATCTGATTTTCTAGGATTTGATGAGAAAGATCTCTCAGGTATCCACCCCCATCTCACTGTCTTTCTAGAAAAGATATCTGATCATGAGACAAGGACCAACTTGAATCTGAGAGCAGGATTGAACTTGACTCAATCATTTCCTAGCTTGGATAAATCACCTATCTTTTTGACACTCAAATATACAAATATATACTGTAAAATGGGTGTATATGCACATTTTGGGCTTCCCTGGTGACTCAGCAGTAAAGAACCCGCCTGCCAATGCAGGAGACACAAGAGACGTGGGTTCAATCCTTGGGTCAGGAAGATCCCCTAGAGAAGAAAATGGCAACCCACTCCAGTATTCTTGCCTGAGAAATCCCATGGACAGAGGAGCCTGGTGGGCTACCTAGACTAGCCAAAGAATCAGGCACAACTTAGCAACTAAAATAACAAAATAGGCACATTTTATACTTACTGAAGGGTGACAGACTGGTTCCAAATAGGAAAAGGAGTTTGTCAAGGCTGTATATTGTCACCCTGCTTATTTAACTTATATGCAGAGTACATCATGAGAAACGCTGGACTGGAAGAAACACAAGCTGGAATCAAGATTGCCGGGAGAAATATCAATAACCTCAGATATGCAGATGACACC
>NW_011494610.1:101874-123822 GCF_000754665.1 Bison bison bison
TCACTACAGATGGTGACTGCAGCCATGAAATTAAAAGATGCTTACTCCTTGGAAGGAAAGTTATGACCAACCTAGATAGCATATTCAAAAGCAGAGACATTACTTTGCCAACAAAGGTTCGTCTAGTCAAGGCTATGGTTTTTCCTGTGGTCATGTATGGATGTGAGAGTTGGACTGTGAAGAAGGCTGAGCGCTGAAGAATTAATGCTTTTGAAGTGTGGTGTTGGAGAAGACTCTTGAGAGTCCCTTGGACTGCAAGGAGATCCAACCAGTCCATTCTGAAGGAGATCAGTCCTGGGATTTCTTTGGAAGAAAGGATGATAAAGCTGAAACTCCAGTACTTTGGCCACCTCATGTGAAGAGTTGACTCATTGGAAAAGACCCTGATGCTGGGAGGGATTGGGGGCAGGAGGAGAAGGGGACAACAGAGGATGAGATGGATGGATGGCATCACTGACTCGATGGACGTGAGTCTCAGTGAACTCCGGGAGTTGGTGATGGACAGGGAGGCCTGGCGTGCTGCGATTCATGGGGTCACAAAGAGTCGGACACGACTGAGTGACTGATCTGATCTCATCTGAAGGGTGACAGATGACCAATGGGAAGCTTGATAAATACAAAAGCATCAGTAAACCCTGAAAAATGAAAATCGTTCAGTCGTGTCCGACTCTTTGTAACCCCATGGACTATACAGTCCATGGAATTCTCTAGGCCACAGTACTGGAGTGGGTAGCCTTCCCATTCTCCAGGGGATCTTCCCAACCCAGGGATCGAATCCAGGTCTCCCACATTGCAGGCGGATTCTTTACCAACTGAGCTATCAGGGAAGATGCTCTCAATCACTCTTTTCCTTCCTTGACCAAGAAGCCTCTGAAAACAGGGACCTCATAATACTCCTTCTGCAACTACACACCTAATACACACCTGGCTCTGAGTTCTCAGGAAATATTTGTTAATGGGGTTGTGGTGGTGGGGGGACAACCATGAATCTAAGGCAGTGTTACAAGTTTCTTGTAAAAAAAAAAACACAAGAAAACATAAAACTCCTTTTATGTTAAAAAAGCATAAATTCCTTTTATGTTCCTTGTAAGTGAACAACTTTATCCTTGCAATTACTCTTCAAGGTAGATATTGGGACTTTCAACTTTACATGAAAAAAGCTAAAAGTCAAAGAGGTGAAGTGTCTTTCCTGATGTCATGCTAGAAAGTGTTGGTCCGAGACTTTCTCTGTGTTGCTGCTCGCCGCCCCCCCTCCCCAACCCCAACACACACACGCATCCTATTCCCAGGCTATTCTTGGAGTTCCCATGTCTATACTAACTTAGCCCTTGGCAGGAGTCGAAGAGCTGGAGAAGTAAGAGAGAGACCCAGATCTGCATGGTTGCCTCCTAGTCAGCAGCCCAGCTTGGGGTTGGCATTTTAGAGAGAAGGGTGACCAAGGAGGAGGAGTCTGATCCCACATCCAAATCATTCATCCCTAACTCCTGCAGTTCAAAAGGACCACCCTTGGAACAGAGTGTCCATCCAAAGCACAGTTCTGCCTTTCTCCTTTGACTTTACCTGATCTGAATTTATCAAAGGCTGCTTTACTACACTTCATGGTGTAAGCCCCTTAAACAATTAATAAAACAACAGCTACCATTTGTTGAGTGCCTTTACCTTTCCAAGCACCCAATAAAATACTCTTCATTCATTAGCTCCCTTGAATCCACACAAGATCCCGGCAAGGCTTGTTGTTGTTTAGTCACTAAGTCATGTCCAACTCTTTTTGGGACTCCATAGACTATAGCCTACCAAGCACCTTCTGTTCATAGGACTTCCCAGGCAAGAATACTAGAATGTGTTGCCATTTCCTTCTCCAAGGGATCTTCCCTACCCAGAGACTGAACCCTTGCTTCCCTGGTAGCTCAGCTGGTAAAGAATCTGTCTGCAATGCAGGAGACCCCAGGTGGATTCCTGGGTCGGGAAGATCCCCTGCAGAAGGGTTAGGCTACCCACTGCAGTATTCCTGGGCTTCTCTTGTGGCTCAGCTGGTAAAGAATGTGCCTGCAATGCAGGAGATCCCGGTTGGATTCCTGGGTTGGGAAGATCCCGTGGAGAAGGGAACAGCTACCCACTCCAGTATTCTTGCCTGGAGAATTCCATGGACTGTGTAGTCCATGGGGTCACAGAGTCGGACATGACTGAGAGACTTTCACTTTCACTTTCTCCTGCATTGGCAGGCGGATTCTTTACCACTGAGCCATCAGGAAGCCAAAGGATACCTTATGTTCTTGCAAAATCCTATATGCAAATGTTTGTAAGGGGTTTATTCATAATTACCCCAAACTGGAAATGAGAGTGCCAGCTGGATCAGTGTCACACTTGGTCTCTATAGAAACTTGTTACCATCTTTACACATTAGTGGTAACTCTTCGTTCCTTCTCTTTAAATTCCCTGAAGCCATGATCCTCATTCATTGGCATTGCTTCTCGCAACTATAGTTCACACAGTGACTGGTCAACCGTCTCATCACCTTCAGAGCTTCACTGTATTCCCTTGAAGGCGTCTCAAAAGCCTGCATTTCCGCATATCCAAGTGTGCATCCTCTTTTGCACCTTGGTGGCTCTAGCAGCATTATTCCTGGTATCTCTTTTCTTAGCTCTCTTAGGTGGTCAAATCAGTTCATTAGAAACCAAAATAAGGGCAGAAGGAGGCTCCCAGGAAGTAAACAGACATTCCATTCAAACAAAGGAAAGGCAGGATTGCCTACAGGTTCCCTCGGCTGAGAGCTTTACCACAATGTTCCCTCTTCTAGAGTGAGAATTGGCCTCTAAATTCAGAAAAGCAGTTTTCAGGAATTCCCCGCTAGTCCAGTGGTTAGGACTCCGGGTCTTCTCTGCCATGGGCCCAGTTTCCATCTCGGGTCAGGTCCCACAAGCTACAAAAGAAAAATGTTTTTCAGAAAAGTTTCTGCTTTCCCAGAAAAGCAGTTTTCATCTGGGGAGGGGATAATTCTGGCCTCCCAGGAACAATATCTAGAGATGTTTTTGAGTGACACAACTTAGGGGCGAGGGGCACCTGGGAAAGGCCAAGGATGTTGCTAAACACTCTACAAGACATAGGACAGCCTCAGCATAAAGAATTATCTGCCCTCAAATGTCAAATATTGCTGAGGTTAAGCAACCTGCATAAAAGTTATAGATATAAACACTTCCTGACCAGAGATCTAACCCGGGGCCCCCTTGACAATAAAGGTGCAGAGTCCTAACCACTGGACCTGGATTCCACAAAGTAAATGCAGTGCTTGATGAGCTGTGTCTGTACTTACTGAGTGAACAAGCTTTGTAGGTGGGTGTGGGAGGGGCTGACCTTTTCAAACCAGGCACTCTATACCCAGTTGCCCTGGGCGATCTCTGGCGATGACTCAGTGACTCGGCCTTTCTTCAGGTGACTGATGACTATTCCAGAAGCTGGAGGGCTAGTGCAAGATTTATTAAAAGCTCATTGGAGAAGCTAGCAGGAAGTTCTTTCTAGTTACTAGTACTTATAGTCATCAAAGGAGTCTTACTAATCAACTATACTTCAATAAAATAAGAAAATTGATTGATTATTTCTGATGATATAAAAATCTTTATATTAATTTCCTATCATTTCAGGGCTACCTATATAGTTTCAATGATTTCTACAACTATTTTGAATAAATATTTGGTACTGTCTATCTTTAAAAAAAAAAGTGACCTTTACTAACCCCATGTCAACCATGTATACATGGTTTGTGTGTGTGTGTACACATATATAAAGAATTAATTAAATTACTATTAATTGAGACCTGATGCTTTTGGGTAGTGTAGGGACTTTTGCTGTTGTTTAATTACTAAGTGATGTCTGACTCTTTTGTGAACCCATGGACTGTAGCCTGCCAGGCTCCTCTGTCCTTGGGATTTCCCAAGAAAGAAAACTGGAGGGGTTGTCATATCCTTCTCCCAGGATATGGATCTTCCTGACCCAGGGATCAAACCTACATCTCCTGCATTGACAGACAGATTCTTTACACCACTGAGCCACCAGGGAAGTCCCGTGTAGGGATAGAGGAAGTAAATAAGGGTGGAATATTGGAAAAGTAAAATCTTCCCATTCAGACTAAAACCTCCATGTAAAGCTTATCTTTATCTTTTCTAGAAGGGGGAAGGAGACCAACATCATCTGAGTACCAGCTACATGTCAGAGAATTTTCTGCCTTGACTTTTCACATTCTCATGAAAAGACCTTGGGACAGATACTATTATCATCCCAAGATTATGAACACAACAGAGAAATGAAGACTTAGAGAGACGACTTGCTTGTACATATAACAAATATGTTTACCACACACGCACACATACCAGGAGATTTTATTTTTGTTTCAACCTTATTTATGTTCAAAATAAATGTCCAGAAGGGGGAAATAAGCTTGATTACTTTAAAAGCAGAGTCAATTTATTTTATTTTTTTTTTGATAGTGTTGGGTCTTCATTGCTGTGCAGGCTTTTCTCTAGTTGTGGTGTGGGGGCGTCTCTTGTTGTAGAGCACTGGCTCTCTGGCACACAGGCTCAGCAGTTGTGGTCACAAGCTTAGTTGCTCTGTGGCATGTGGGATCCTTCAGGACCAAGCCAAACTTGTGTCCCCTGCATGAGCAGGTGGATTCCCATCCACTGTGCCACCAGGGAAATCAATTTATGTCTTCAGAAAGACAAGTGAGAATTTTAGCAGGGGATAATTTTTAGCATTCCATGCCAAATGGCTTGCATATGACTAGGGTCTTCAGTGGAGGGAAGAAAATGTCCCTAAAACTCAGGAGGTTGAAATTCTCCCTGAGACACAGTGAGTTCCCACAGCTCCAGCCTGGCCATTTTCCTGGGAGTTGTGACTCTATACAGTTTGCATCTGAGTGGTTGACCCCGTGAAGCAATGCCTGCATTTTGCACTGTTTGTTCTCATACTAGTCCTTTTTCGGTCATGAAATATCTCCAGCATACCAGGGAGTATGCTATGCACCTCACATAAATCATCTTGTGTGACCTTCACAAAAACTCTGTGGCTCAGGTTTTATCATTTTGCGTTTTTCACAGATGAGGAAACCATGACCCACAGACATTGTGAGACATGCCCAAGTTTATTTAGTTCATAATTGATCCGTCTGGGGGGTAACTTATGTTTCTGTGACCCAAGCCTTTGTTAAACCATTATACTGTGTCATTCTACCACTACCCTGCCAAGGACCTCTGTCCTGCAGAAAGGACATTCCCCTCCATCATTTTCATACCCCAGAGAGACCATCACTTCTCCATGAACTCAATGTCTATCCACTTCAGGGCTTTATTCTTGGGGAAATGAAGTCATGGAGTAGAGGAACTCATAGAGTCATGTTTGGGATGGCAGAGAGATTTTAGAGATCCTGAGTTTAGGATGTACATAGGATTGCGTGTACATCTATTGACCTAATGCTGATAAAATTTGAGTCAGTTATAGTGAGGAGGATGAACCTAGAGTGTGTTATTTGAGTGAAGTAAGTCAGAAAGAGAAAAACAAGTATAGTATATTAATTCATAAATACAGGATCTGGAAAATGGTATTGATGACCTCTTTGCAGGGAAGGAATGGAGACGCAGATATAGAGAACAGATTGTGGACACAGTAAGGGAAGGAAAGAGTGGGACGAATGGAGAAAGTTGCATTGACATACATACACTATCGTGTGTGAAACAGATAGCTAATAAGGAGTTGCTGTATAACAATAAGAGCCCAGCCTGGTGCTCTGTGATGACCTGGAGGGGTGGGATCAGGGGCAGTGGGGAGGAGAGGCAGACTCAAGAGGGAGGCACAACTGTGCAAATCAGTCATAGTTATATGGCTGATTTAATAGCTCAGTAACAGCGGAATATTACTCAGCCATAAAAAGAATGAAATGATGCCTTTTGCCACAACATGGGTGGACCTAGAGATTATCACACTAAGTGACGTAAGTCAGACAGAGAAAGACAAATACCATGACCTGGCTTGTGTGTGGAATCTGAGAAAACCATACAAATGAATTTATCTGCAAAACATAAATAGGCCAACAGACGTAGAAAATAAATGTATGGTTACCAAAGCGGAAAGGGCAGGGAGGGATGAATTAAGAGGTTGGGATCAACATACATTCACTACAATACACGAAATAGATAACCAACAAGGACCTATTGTATAGTACATGTAACTATACTCAATATGTTGTAATATATTGGGAATATATAACCTGTAAGGGAAAAGAATATAACCTGTAAGGGAATAGAATCTTAAAAAGAATATATGTATTATATACATGTATAATATATATGTAATATATAATAATATTTGTATATATTAATCATTTTGCTGTACACCTGAAAGTAACACAACATTGTAAATCAAACCTAAGTGCATGCTGAGTCACTTCAGTCGTGTCCAGCTCTTTCCAACCCTATGCCTATTGCCCGCCAGGCTCCTCTGTCTGTGGGGGTTCTCCAGGCAAGAATACTGGAGTAGGTTGACATGCCCTCCTCCAAGGGATTTTCCCAACCCAGGGATCAAAGCTGAGTCTCTTCTATCTCCTGCATTGGCAGATGGGTTCTTTACCACTAGTGCCGCTTGGGAAGCCCCAAAGTGTCAGTCACTCAGTCGTGTCCAACTCTTTGAGCCCCTATGGACTGTATACCCAGCCAGGCTCCTCCATTCATGGAATTCTCCAGGCAAGAACACTGAAGTGGGTGGTTGTTCCCTCCTCCAGGGGATCTTCCTGACCCAGGGTTCAAACCCAGGTCTCCTGCATTGCAGGCAGATTCTTTACCATCTGAGCCACCAAGGAAACCCAAATAAACTATGGTTCAATTTTTTAAAATATTTAGCTTCATACCATGATAAGGGCCATCACAGAGAAGTATAGGATGCCTGAAGACTCAGAGAGAGAGGAATCCACATAATGTGGACCAGCTTACATGGATGCTTTGGGATGGAAAGGAGCTCTGCACATTTGAGAAACTGAAATAAGACCAATAAGGCTATAGCTCACGAAATGAGGGAGAGAGGAGCCTGACTCGACCAGGTTCACCAATGTATTAACTTTGGGTAGGGGGTTGAGACCCACTCCAGTGTTCTTGCCTGGAGAATCCCAGGGATGGGGGAGCCTGGTGGCTGCCGTCTATGGGGTCACACAGAGTCGGACACGACTGAAGTGACTTAGCAGCAGCAGCAGCACGGATTGAGAGGAAGATAGGGAGCTTCTCCAGCCATGAAAAATAAAGTTCACTGAAGCTTAGCCTTCTTCTGATGTCCTCTTTTCACTTGCTCAGTGATCTTGAAAGAACACTGAGTAAGTCCGTCTTCATTTTGCTTGATGAATTAATATGCCAAAAGTAGGTGGTAAAGAGAAAAGGGAGGGAAAGTAGTGCAAAAGATAAATATGATGAAACAAGTATGAGATGTTCTCCACTGGACAATACTTATCAGGAATGGCAGATCAAGAAGGAAGAATCTTTAGTCTCAAAATTAATAGCAGAAGGAGTACAGAAGTATAAATATGATGAATTAGAAATGATACGCTCTGCATTTTTTAATATTTATCAGGAATTGTGATATTAAATGGAAAAGGTGTTAGGCCAATAGTTCCAAACTTGTAACATATCAGAATTACCTTGGGACCTTTCTTTTAAGTTTGTTTTTTGCTTGTTTATTATTTGTTTTGTTTGGAAAAGTCTAGAATCTCTGAGTTCTCAATGTACTAGTGTTGGTGAGCCACTGCCTTAGGTATGTGGCTTAAAAAAGGAAGGAAAAAAAAAAAATCCTTGACCTACTCAAAGGCAGATAAGGTATTTAAAAGGCATTAAAAATGTTTGTTCATCTTCTTGACAGAGCCTGCTGAAGCTGTGTCTGCGATGTCTTAGAGCAGCTCAGATGTCAGTACTTGTGGATACTGAAGTATACATCCTGTTGATCGAGAGTGAAAACTGCCCTCCAAACGCAAAACCCAGGTCTTGATGACAGTTATAAGGGCTCAATTCTCCCCTCCCAATATGACACTGCATTGGGGTGCAGCTCACCTGACAAGAGGCGGAGGTAGAACAAGGGTTTTGAGCCCCAGACCTCCCTGGAAGGTGTGTGGTCTACAGGGTTTTTCTGGACCTCCTGTTGCTCTGCCAGGCCCACTCTTCCCCCATCACTACCTCTATTGATATCGCTTTGAACCTCACTAGGGGTGGGAAGGATTCCAGCCAAGGCAGTGCCCCAGGTGAGTCTACAGAGGAAGGTCCTTTGTCTTTTCCCAGCGGTGCAGGTGTGGTAATACCAGCGCCCAGAGAGAAGAGCAACTTATTCACTGTCACATAGTTCAAGGGCTGGGGCCAGCATTAGAGACCAGTTCCCTAAGCCCACAGCTCTTTCTACCATTCATGGAAGTGGTCTCGCTTTACCCTGCTATTTTGAAGAGAATATTCTTTCTGATTTCCACTCAAGCCCCAGTTCTTTCATCATATCCATATCCTTGCAACGAGAGAGTAAGAGGGTAAATGACCTCAGTGTTACTCACTTCTGGGTATTCATGCTCTAAAGGACACCCATTCCAAAGAAAAACCTAACCCAGAGGAATATGGGCCCCATAGCACAACGACAAACTTCAGGAACCGGTTGTGGAAGGACTTCATTGGACCACATCACGTTAGGCCGACAACCTGTCACGAGAAAAAAAGTCCTCTGTGCTCACTGAGATTTCCAGGTGGTGCTAGTGGTAAAGAATCTGCCTGCCAATGCAGGAAATGAAAGAGACTCAAGTTACATTCCATCCCCTGGAGAACCCACTCGAGTGTTCTCGCCTATAAAATTCCATAGACAGAGGAGCCTGGCAGGCTTCAGTCCATGGAGTCACAAAGAGTTGGACACAACTGAGTGACTGAGCTTTATGATCGTTGGGACTTCTAGACTCTTCCAGGTGCCGTCCTCATATATCAGTCAGGGTCTCCAGACACAAATGCAATCCAGGTTATTTTAAACATGATGGAAATCTATTTTTCAAATTCTGGGTGGTTCGCAGGATGCCCAACTGGACAGGAAAATAAGATTAGGGGAATGGATGGGAACAAGGAAGGCGACAAAGCCAGGGCCACATCATCAGAGCCCTGAAGAGACCCATCTTGTACCAACACCTTTACCATCATGCCCACTGCCCCCCAGAAACAGGATGAGGCTCTCTGCTCTTGCTGCTGCCCTCAGAATGGATTCCCTCTTATCCTTGCTTCTTGCTTCCTAGCTCCCAACTCAGTGTTTTAAGTGAGGCGTCTGATTGAACCCAAGACTAGTGCCTGTTTACAAGCTGCAAGACAGGCTGGGAGAGAGAGTATGCTAGCAATAACCTCCTCCCTTCTAGCCCCAAGTCCATCCTCGCTCTGCAGGGGACGGGCTCTCTACAAACAAAGTTCTCCCTTATTCTTTTGCAAGTTTGCCTTCAGTTAGACTCTGTGAATGGGAGACTCTGAAAGAAAACTGACAGATGAGATGAAGGGAGAAGATTTTTTCTGTCTCCCGTCGGCATCTTTCCAGCAGCAGAAAAGAGTTAGAGCTCCACTCTCTAGATCACTTTTCAAGCCAGACACATTTGCACCTCCTTGGAAATCCAGCAGCTGGCTCTGCCTGCTGACACAGTAGATCAAGTACCACTGGAGCCAACTTCCCCTCATTTCAGAGGGCCGAATACCAGCCGCAGGGCATTTTAGAAGATTGAGTGCCCACCACACAGCCCCCAGCTCTGTCCTTCCAAAAGTGTGAGCCCCAGCTATGCCTGGGCCCCTTCTATGAACTTTTAGATCTGATAACCCCAAATCTTTTATTCTCCCAAATCTAGGAGTGATGGATGCCTCAGCCCCGCCTCCTTTTGGCCTTTCATCTTCCCAATACTCATGTAACCAATTCATATTTTTTAATTCTCTCTGTTTGAAATACAAAATATGGTGGTTTCAGTGTCCTTTAATGAACCCTGACTGATAGTGTCTGACCCTCTCAGCTTTACATTGGAATGCTGGTTTTACCTCATTCCAAGACTCCCCTGGATAGGGAATTCTTCATCTGTAGGATTCATCTGTAGGGATGAGATTAAGATGCTGAATATTAAAAAAAAAAAAATGACAAATAGCCATTATGTCCACCTTGATTTCCCATTAGGCTGTGGGAGCTGGCAACACCTCGTGTTAGTCATTCAGTTGTACTCAACTCTTCGTGACCCTGTGGACTATGGCTTGCCAGGCTCCTCTGTTGATGGAATTCTCCAGGCAAGAATACTGGAGTGGGTAGCCATTCCCTTGTCTAGAGGATCTTCCCGACCCAGGAATCGAACCTGAATCTCCTGTGTTGCATGCAGACTCTACAGTCTGAGCCACCGAGCAACACCTTGCTACCCTTCAAACCTGGACTTTAGATCCAGATGTGTTATTGATTTGCTATATGACTTAGGACAAGTCTGCTTCCTGCTAGAAGCTTCTATTTGTACATGTGTTAAAAAAAAAAAAAAAAAAGAGGGGAAAGTTATTGGGCTGTGAGAACTCTTTAGTCTCCTTTATCGGCTCATTCCCAGAGGTTCCAAGCCATCCACAGCTTCCTCTGGGCATTTCTGGCTCTGGAGGTAGTTTTGAAAAGAGAATGAGAAGGAGAAGGGAAATAAGGAGTCCTGGGTCTGCCTGCCACCACAAGTAACACCTAAAAATCCTACTCAAGGTATCCTCTTGAGTAGGGCTCTAAGGGGCAAGGTAATGAGCAAACAGTTGACAACAAGGAGACACAGCACCTTCCATATAAGGGCCTATGCTCAACCCTGAGGGCTCTGCACAGGAGTGTCTGAGCACAGAGTACAGACACTGTCATCCGCAAAGCACACTGGGCCATTTACAAGGACCTCTGTGGTCCATGAGGGCAGAACGATTCTGTTCCAATTGCTCATGCATGTAAATTTCAATCAAGAACTGAGAGTTACCTATGGGATGGACAAGCATCAGTTGCCTCTCGGATTTGGCAGGGTTCCTGAGCTTCCATATTTTCTCAACTTTAGAAATACTCTGAATATTAGTCCACCACTTTCATCTAACAGATTGGAAACTGAGATTCTGAGAGGAGTACCTCTCCACCCTACCCTGTCCCAACCGGGCCATACATTCAATGAGGGGCAAAGTTGAGACTCATTTCCACGTCTTTATTCCCAGAGAAGTGCTCTCCCCCTAGGATGCAGATTAATGATGACTTTTTGGTAATTTGGCCTGCATTACAAAGATGCACAGGACTGGAACAGGCTTCCCAGGAGAACAGAGGTGTGAAGGCAAGAGTAATGTAAATGTAGGAGACACCACACACAAAGACCACTTGGCCAGGTGGTCACTCTGCAAAACCGCCAAATGAGCAGTGTTTTGGAGGTCTGCAGCGCAACCCTGCCTGATCCTCCCCAACTTTCAAAGATTCTAGTATTTTCTCCTAATGTCCTTCTGTACCAGGAACAGACACCAATAAACATGTTAAACCTCTATTTTTTTTTTTTTTTTCTCACTGATGGATTGCCCCTTAAGTATCATTCCATCCACAGGTTCTGATAAAATCACTTAGATCTTGAAGATTCCTGGACTCTCCTTCTTGAGATGACAATTTCTTAGAAGACAATTTCTGGAGGACCCACACTTTAGACAAGTCCTTCCTACCCTAAGTGACCAGCCAGGCTCTTCTGTCCATGGGGAGCCTCCGGGCAAGAATACTGGAGTGTGTTGCCATGCCCTCCTCCAGATCTTCCAGACCCAGCAATTGAACCTGCATGTCCTGTGGCTCCTGCATTGGCAAACAAATTCTTTAACACTGAGCTACCAGGGAAGCCCCGTAAGTGACCCTAAGTGACCCTAATGTAAGTGTTTGCTAACATCATTTTCAGAAATAGTCATAAATTTAAGCAGCCCTTTTTAAAGAGGGAGAAACTGAGAGTTGAGAAGATGATAGGTCTTACTTGACCAGTAAGTGTACCCCAGACTCTCTTTAGAAGCTCTTGGTGCAAGTCAAAGCAAACAAGGCGTTTATTCAAAAATGACATGCAAGATGTGTGCTGTGGGGCTCCCTTCTCAAGCCTTGCCTTCTCTTACCTTGCCCTGTCTTTTGGGGACCCCTTTTTTTGTTCACCCGGGCTTCTCCATGTCTTTCCTCTTCCTCTCCCCTCCCCACTTCCTGCTTCCATTCTATTCACTTCCTTATTTCATCTGTTTCAATTATCTACCAATTGCTGCAAATAAACTTTCCCCAGGGACTTCCCTGGTGGTCCAATAGTTAAGATTCTGCCTTGCAATGCAGGGGACGCAGATTCCATCCCTGGTCAGGGAACTAAGACCCCGCAAGCCACGTAGCAGCTAAGCCCACACACTACAATGGCTAAAGCCCATGGGCTCCAGAGTGTACCAGTCACAACTAGAGAGTCCAGGGGCCACAACCAAGATCCCGCATGATGCAACTAAGACCCGGTGCAGCCAAATAAAGCACTTTTTTAATTCCCCAAACTTGGTAGTTTAAAACAAACATTTTATTTTTTGTGGGTGAGGAAATGGGAAGGAATCAGCCAGGTGGTCCTCTCTTGGGGTCTTCATAGGGTTGATGCTTGCTGGAGGCTCTGATGGGTTTCGAGCTCATTCATGTGGCTGGAGACTGATGCTGCTCCTTAGGCAGAGCTTCTCTGGGGCTATGGACCAGATCACCTACAGGAGCCTCTTTAGCGTGATCATCTCAGTGTAGTTGGTCCCCTCCCTCTCTGTGGCAGATGCATGAGCCCTTTCCAAGACGGAGCTGCCCTCTATTAAGCCTCAAGCCTTAGGGCTCCTCACTCGAACAGACCCCTTGTAAGACTCTGAGAGTGGCCCAGGTAGTATGCTCCATATCATCTCTGAAAGCAAGATCTTTTAACCAGCCAGCCTGCTTTCTCTTTCCACTCCATCTTTCCCTCTCCTGCGCCGTGATATTTATGGCATCCAGCTAAAAGGAAGTTGAGTTGGGGAAGCACCTGAGTTTGGAATTAGTGGGATATATTTAGATGTGTGCATGCTAAGTCGCTTCAGTCATGTCTGACTCTTTGAGACACTCTGGGCTGTAGCCCTCCAGGCTCCTCTGTCCATGGGATTCTCTAGACATGAATCCTGGAGTGGGTTGCCATGCCCTCCTCCAGGGGATCTTCCCAACCTAGGGATCGAATCCCCATCTCTTATGTCTCTTGCATTGGCAGGCTGGTTCTTTACTACTAGGGCCACCTGGGAAGCCCCTGTGTTTAAGTAGTCATTCATGTATGTATGCTACATCTATGTACTGTGCATCAGTTATTTCTGTTAGGTAGTTAGAATAGGAAAAAGGGGTCCAGAATGGCAGTGGCTAAAAGACAAGGAAGGGAAAAGTCCATGAAAATAGAACAAAGGAATGTCCGAGGACCGGAGTGAGGTCCTCAGGTAGAACAAACAACACTCCTGCTAGCCCAATCTACACAGGGCAGGCCCAGGGGGAGGAGAAAAAACAAATAAAGAGGAGCCAAAGGGCCAGGGGTCTCTCTCTCGCTCGCTCGCTCTCTCTCTCCCCGGCTCTCTCGCTCTCTTCTCTTCACGTCTTTTGGGTCAGCATGCCTTCACACCCCGAGGATGTATTTTCCTTTAATTTTCTAAATAAAACTGAGCTGTAACAAGATGCTGTGACACGGTCTGTCCGAGAGCTTTAACATCCATTGCTTCAAATTTTTGTTGTGAGGAGACAGGACCAAGGAAATTACACACTCCCATGACGTTTCTATGTATCATAAATTGCTGCCATCTGTCTTGGTGCAAAATGGTGCTAAGCAACATTCCTACCACCCACATGACACTAAGGAATGGGGCTAGAGGTTGTGTTGTAATAAAATGTACAAAACGCACCTAGAAGGATGGGATAGTGGAGGGAAAATAAGGTTTAAAATGTATGGAGCAAGAAAAATCATTCTGCAAACAATTCTTCCAAATATCAGAAAAATAAATCTATAAAGAGAAAAAAATTAGTTCTTACAGAAGCCTGTTCACAGCAGGTGTTCTTTTTTTTTTAAATTGGAGGATAATTACTTTACAATATTGCATTAGTTTGTTGCAGAAACCAGTATTCGAGAAACCAAGCACCACACTCAGAGAGTCGGAAAACTCAGGTTTATTACGCCGGTGGGCCCAGAAGAGTTAACACTCCAAGCTCTGAGCCCTGAACAAAGGGATTACAGATTTTTATAGACAGACTGTAGTGGGCAACACTAGCTGTTAATAGGCTGGTTTAAACTAAAAAGGGGTTTCGCGTGTGCGGGAACAGCAGTCAAGATGGGTAGGGGGATGCCTGACCTGGACAGGCATGATTAAGCAGGTTTGCAGGGGTTGGGCAATTGCAAAGAGCAGGATAAGAGTGAGTGAAATAAACTCCAGTTCCTAGTATTGCAAGTCCCCACTTTCTGAAACTATGTGACCTACATGATCTACAATTTGCAAGGGGCAAGCTGAGTTACAGAGGCAGAGGGAGAAAGAGGTTATGTTAAATTTTAACTTTTCCTCTTCAGTTTCTGTCATATATCAACATAAATCAGTCACAGGTGTACATATGTTCCTTCTCTCTTGAACCTCCCTCCCCCATCCCATCCCAAGAACAGATGCTCTTTACTAGCAAGAATATACTTGATAATTCATTATGTACAATTTTAAATGTACCATACATTTTCTTCTTTTTTGATGGAATTATACAAGGAGAATTTACTAAAATTCCTGTATCTTTAGGGCACAAACCTGCGGGAGAACCACAACTATCACATATGGCTGTTATTTATGCACCCTCACCATAATCAAAATAGAAAGATAGTCATCTTTTGATCAGCCACAGTAAATCAAAGACTGAATTATCTTTCCATAGACATTGACTTTTACAGAAATAATGTCCTACATTTTAAAAAATGGATAATTCATCTAAATGGATTTTGTGCAATTAGTAGTACTAGCTAGCTTTTTAAACTTTGCAATTGGTGCAATTTCCTTTCTCACTTGAAATAATATTCACTTTTAAATTTAATGTGCATTCCTTTTTTTTTCTTTTTTCTCGGTCTCAGTCCGTTCTCAGCACACGCTCCATCACCTAGTTCCCAGAACTCAGACTGCGCAGTGGTCACGTCATCATCGACCAGGGCTTGCAGGGGCCACCCTAACGTCACCCAAATCTTAGCCTAACTGCCTCCCCCTAACCTCCCAGCCCCCGGGTCCCTGGCCTCATTTCGCCTGACACGTTTTCATAATCGTCTCAGGCTCCGGGCCAGCAGCGCCGCCAGCCATGGGGCCCGATCATATAAAGTAAATACTGCGGCCTCATCCGGGGGCTGCATCGTGGACCCGGGAGCAACTCTGTCCCCTACGCCACTCGCTACACCCCACACCTGCCAACCTCCCTGTCCTGCTTCTCGCGCCCCCGCCTCCCCGGCAGGTCCAGCCGACTCGGCCTCCCCCTGGGCTGTGTGTGCATTCCCTTTTAAAGGAACTTCCAAGCTTTAGTCCAGACAAAACCTGGACCTGCTCTGTTTCCATTCTTAAGCAAATTTATGGCAATTGCACCAGGACAAAAATATCATCAGCCCTCTACAGGATTTTCATACTCTTCTTTCATACTCCGTTGGTGTCACTGGGAGATCCAATGATGTGTTCTCTGCAGAGGGAACAGATGTGAATTATTCAGCCGCAGAGAACTCAGACCTCACAGAGCGCTTTATTGGGGTGAACTGGAGGTTTCCAAATGATAAATGGGGGCCCTGAAAGTTGAAGAAATAGGGTCACACACTGAGAAGGGATCAAAGAGCAAAGGTCATTGTGTTTGAAGAGTAGCTGAGCTGGAGTAAAGGATGTAAGCAAATCATGGGGCTCCTCAAGGGAACCGCCAAGGTCTTCGCAGCTGAGATTCAACCAGTGGAAGCCAACGTGGAACATCTGTCAGACACACCTGGAGAGATCCCTGGAATAAGAGCCAAATCCTGGAGGTTGTTCCAGCTTTCTTTATCCCAGCCAGCTGACTGACCCTGCAAGACAACAGGATGAAAAATGATGTCCTGGTGAGATGCTGGGGCCCTTCTCACCTTCAGGACCATAGCTTGCAATTAATGGAAGAAAGGAGATGGCGTCATTTTTATATCATTTTACAGGGAGAGAAAACAGAAGTGGAGTGTCTTCAGGGGCTCATACAGTGATCGTGTGTTCTGGTTTTTCCAATAGTCCCAGTTTATGCCTGTTGTTCCCAGTGTAATAATTAATGGCATCTCCTTTCGCTCTTAAAAGTATCTTGATTTGGTCAATAAAGCATGTAGTTGCCCTGGCTATAATCACTTTAAGAAAATAAAAAGAATCAGTGACGAGGTTTGATAGAAGTTAAGGCCTGCAGCGACTGGCTGGTGCATGGCGCCCAGCTCTGGGTCGGTTCACTGGGCCTTCTTCTGACTTGATCTCAGCTACTCCACCACCTCTGCTTACTCTGTCTGTACCCACCATTCATTTCATATTCACCCACATCCCTTGGACCACTGCTCCCTTTCCCACCCTCTCTTCCCCAAAACATCCTCTACTTACCCTTCTGTGAGCTGCATTCTTACCTCTGGATCATAAGCCCCAAGACTGCCAGGCTTCTGGAATGGACTAGTCAACACCAGGCCTCCCAGGGTGGCCCAGGTTAGCATGGAGACTGGGACTTACTTCTCTGGGGGCAGATAGCATGGCAGACACTTTCAGATTGGAAGTTGTTATTGTTCCCTTGGCAACCTCCATAGATAAATGAGGAGCAGATTTCTTTTTGCTGATCATACCACCAGCGCACAAAGTAGGCGTTGCAGGGGCCAGGAACCTTTGGCAAAGTGCACACATCTGCAGGGAGATTGAGGGGCAGAGCTGTTTGGATGTCTGCCTCCTAAGGAACATTCCAAGCATGTGCAAAGGCATGGGATGGGAGGACAGTGGGATGCAAAGGCATGAAAATTTTAGCACACGGCACAGAACTCATCCTGCATGGATATTTCAGGAATGTTTACAGTAAAAAATCCTGAACGGAAGCATTTACTGAGCAGCTGTTTTGTGCACAGCCCTAGGAGGTACAAATAGAGTTCTTTAGAACCTCAGAGTCTGAAGCACGATGAGCACACAGTTATTAAAGGGTCAGGCATTGTTCTCAGTACTTGATATATATTAACACATAGTCTTATGAGGTAGGTCCTCTTATCATCTTCATTTTTCAGATGAACAAACTGAGACTCAGAGAGGCTAAGTCACTTCCCTAAGGTCACATATAGATGGTAAGGGATTTGAATGTAGATAGTCTGTTGCTTTTAACATTGAGACAAGATCCTTTACTCTGACTGGCAAGGCCCTGCCTTGTCAGAGCTTTCTCTACCTACTCTAGCTTTATCGTGCTCATCTCTTACCATACTCATGCTCTTCTCTGCTCTCTGGGCTTCCTAGCTTGAGGATGGTGTCTTCTCACACAGGGCCTTTGCACATGCTGTTCCCTGTGCCAGAAACGTCTTCCCTTCCATTTTTCCTACCTTCTATCCATCTTTCAGATCTTAAATCACGGATTCCTTTCCTGTCCCCCCGGCTACACTGAGCAAGTGGAGCCCATCACGGGTGTCAAGGCCACAGTAAATGTTTGTTTAATGAATGAATAATGCTTGATGAACAAGGTCTTCTTTAGAGCTCAATGATAAGGGCAGAGAGAAAAGAGTGTAAGAGATCAAAGATGTCTAGGAGAGGCATCCAGAATTTCTACAGACAGAGAGACCAGAAAAGAAGCTAGGAAATACAGATCATATACCCGTTTTTTATAGCTATCATGTCACCTGCCACCGTGCTGGCATTTGATGAGACTTCCATAGCTACTCAGCACCTCAGAGGATCACAAAATACTCACACCTTTCTTAGAAACAGGAAAACTAAGACCCTTAGAGGAAAAATTACATTACTCACATCACACACCTAAATAGAGGCAGAAATGAGATGAAACCCACGTCTGTCAACACCCTCCCCAGCCCAGCATTGACAGGATTTGTGCCAAGTTGAAGATGCATCTAGTCTCTTGGTCAGAGACCAGTCATCAACAAGCTAGGGGAAGAGTATGACAATACCAGCACAGGTGGCAGAAAGTAGCCGTAGGGGTGAGGGTGTCAGATAACCCAGGGGATTGGTGAGTTACCTTTGTCGATATCTAAACATTTCTTTCCACAGCTAAACTGGCAACATTTCATCTTCTTTGGGCAATCTCTGCTGTTCGTACATAGGTCTCTTTCTTGTATTTCACATCTTACCCTGTTTCGGGGACAATGCCCTGAGGGACAGAAGGATATACTCATCTGGAACCTTGAAGGGGTTGGAGCCCTCCCTTCCCAGGGCCAGGACACCATCACCAAAGGAGGGAAGCTGTTTTCACTTCACCTCTCACCTTCAGGGAGCTCAGAATTTCCCCAACGATATCCCCACTCCCAACCACATAACTGCTCAACATCTGATCTCTAAACCCATCATCCATAAGGTTCCAGGGACAGAGATGCTCGTCCCAGGACTATTCTGGTCACTTGGCCTTTCCGTATTTGGATGTTCCCTGGCTGGGGGAAGGGGGGGTTTCAGCTCTCAGTGGTTGCGAACTCCCTTTCTGGAATCAGGGCTTTTGAATTCTGTGCATCCCTCGGTGTGGCAGAAACTGTCCCTGAACCTTGATTTTCTTCCTTTGCCGAGAGGGCTGTTTTGAGGATTCATGTGACAAACCTTGTAAAGCCATTGTCAAGCTGCCCGGGACATCAGCAGCATCCCCACCCGCCATCCCCATCCTCCTCCTGCTCATCATTATAACCAGTACTGACTGAGTGTTTGCTGTGTCCCTGTTCTTTTCCCTTCAGCCCTCCTTACAGCTCTTCTGAGTAAGCTTTGTCACCATTCACATTGTGTAAAAAAGGAGGTGCTGTAAACTTGCCAAATTCACACGGCTACCAGGGAGTGGAACAAGATTTGGCCCTGCCATGCGTGGCTCCGCTGCTATCTGAGGGCTCAGTTTTCTCTCTGCTGCTAATGGCAGGGGTCTTCATTATGTCAGCATTTCCGGGGACCTTCAAAGACCCTTCTTTACCCCAAAGACAAAGATCCCCTGTAGGTGCGGGTGTGGGGGTGGGGAGACTTTGGAAGGCTACAGTGAGAAGACTTAGAAGTTGATGTAGCTGGTGCTGGGGGCAGGGAGTGGCCTTTCTTATGGGGAATTTTCCCAACTTCCCTTAGTCTGTTTCATCCAAACCCTTCCAGGAAGAAGCCCTTTCATAATTATGGTGGGAAGTCAGTTGCCACAGGCTCGGGTTCCTGCATTCACCAAGGACATCTTAACCAGGAGGAAAGGGGCTAAAAGGAGGTCTCCGGATACAGTTCTTTCTCCCCCAGGATCCCAGACAGAGGTGGGGGAACACATTTCTTATCAGCAAAAATTTTTGTTCCTTCCTCCCAGCCAAGTTCAGTTTCTCCACTAGGAAGACTGAGTCTTCAATTCTTGCCTTGATACTTACTTTGATACTTACTTAGAAAGAATGCCTCCACCAGCCCAGGTTCCTGGACACCCCCCAAGAGAATGAATAGTATCAGGATTGGCAAAACTCTGAGGAACCCCATTATAGGAGGGACTCGCCTGGCTGGCAGCACCAAAACCAGGAACTCCTGCTCTGCAGCTTCTGCTTCTGAACTTTGGCTGCCCCGGCCTACCTTGACACTCCAGGAAACCACACATCACTGGAGCCAAGCCAGCCACACTCCCTCTTCTGGAGAGCGACAAGCCCCGGAGGCCGTCAGTGGGACTAGCTGACTCCCACAACGTCAACCCTTGTGGGGAAGAGCTCTTTGATGGGCAGCTCCCTCTTCTCATCTCATTGAGGCTGTCTGGCTTTCTGGTCAACCAGGGAGGAGAACAAAGCTTGTCAGGGGCTTCTAGACCCCCTAAGCAGAAGGGTATATTTGATTTCAGGATCTTCTGTTTTCCAGGGGGAGTTTGGAGATCACGAAGATCCCAGTTCTCTTGTCTCTTTCTAATCTTACTCTTCTCCTGACATATCTATTTTGGTCTGCTTATTTTTCTCACACTGCTTTTGTTTTTTGTTTGTTTTTCCTTCTCTCGACACCTTTCTGTTATACTGCCTATTATTTCTCTCTTTTTCTTTGCATTTCCCTCTGTCTGGGTCTCTTTCTCCCTGCCATTCATCTCTCTTCTGTCTTTCTCTTCCTTCTTTTTGGGCCACCCCTTTTCATTGTGTGTGCGTGCTCAGTCATTCAGTTGTGTCCAATTCTTTATGACCTTACAGACTGTAACCTGCCAGGTTCCTCTGTCAGTGGGATTTTCCAGGCAAGAATCCTGGAGTGGGTTGCCATTTCCTTTTCCAGGGGATCTTCCTGACTCAGGGATCAAAGATCCCTGCATCTCCTGCATTGATGGGTGGATTCTTTACCACAGCACCACCTAACTGGATAGGCACCACTGTTCTTTAATCATTGTCAAAGAGTAAAGGTATTGTCATGAGTAGCATGTGGGGGAAGAAACAGGCTGATTTCAGAATGAACCAAATATTCAGAGTGCCTGTTAAAGTTGTGGTGCTTTGAAAGCAGGAGAGGAGGTTATAGCTAACGGAGAGCTTCCATCACCTCTGAGTGTACTTTGGAATCAGTGATGCAGGGAGTGGAGGAGGGGGGAATAAATGTCAGTTATGACCTCATAGCTAGCTGCAGCAGTGGGGCCTGAAGAATGTTCTGTTGAACTTTCCAATTTAAGGCTTGCAGCATCCGTAGGTCATATTCTTGGCTTGTCTCTGATTTTACTTGCAGCTGTAGGAGACAGTTCTAGTTCGTTATTTTTTTTCCTAATCCATTTTGTAAACTGAGGTGAAATTCATATTACATAACATCAAGAATTTTAAAGTAACAGTGCAGTAGCTTTTCAGTACCTTCATAATATTGCACCTTTCACCTTTATTAATTCCAAAACATTTTCATCACTCCTAAAGAAAACCTCATGCCATTAGCAGTCACTCTACACCCTCTCCAGCCTATTCCAGCCCCTAGCAGCCACTATTCTCTTTTTATCTTTATGGATTTACCTGTTCTGGATAGTTCATGTAAATAGAATCTCATAGTATATGACTTTTTGTGTGTGATTTATTCAGTTCAGTTCAGTCACTCAGTCGTGTCCTACTCTTTGCGACCCCACGAACTGCAGCACACCAGGCCTCCCTGTCCATCACCAACTCCCAGAGTCCACCCAAGCCCATGTCCATTGAGTCAGTGATGCCATCCAGCCATCTCATCCTCTGTCATCCCCTTCTTCTCCTGCCCTCAATCTTTTCCAGCATCAGGGTCTTTTCCAATGAGTCAGCTCTCAGCATCAGGTGGCCAAAGTATTGGAGTTTCAGCTTCAACATCAGTCCTTCCAATGAACACCCAGGACTGATCTCCTTTAGGATGGACTGATTGGATCTCATTGCAGTCCAAGGGACTCTCAAGAGTCTTCTCCAACACCACAGTTTAAAAGCATCTATTCTTCGGCACTCAGCTTTCTTCACAGTCCAACTCTCACATCCATACATGACCACTAGAAAAACCATAGCCTTGACTAGACTTGACTTGACTTGACTAGATGGACCTTTGTTGGCAAAGTCATGTCCCTGCTTTTTAATGTGCTGTCTAGGTTGGTCGTAACTTTCCTTCCAAGGAGTAAGCGTCTTTTAATTTCATGGCTGCAATCACTATCTGCAGTGATTTTGAAGCCCAGAAAAATAAAGTCAGCCACTATTTCCCCATCTATTTGCCATGAAGAGATGGGACTGGATGCCGCGATCATAGTTTTTTGAAGGTCGAGTTTTAAGCCAGCTTTTTCACTCTCCACTTT
>NW_011494610.1:123922-124518 GCF_000754665.1 Bison bison bison
CCCATTCCAGTGTTCTTGCCTGGAGAGTCCCAGAGATGGGGGAGCCTGCTGGGCTGCCATCTATGGAGTTGCACAGAGTCGGACACGACTGAAGAGACTTAGCAAAAGTAGCAGCAGCAGATGGGACTGGATGCCGTGATCTTCGTTTTCTGAATGTTGAGCTTTAAGCCAACTTTTTCACTCTCCACTTTCACTTTCATCAAGAGGCTCTTTAGTACTTCTTCACTTTCTGCCATAAGGGTGGTGTCATCTGCATATCTGAGGTTATTGATATCTCTCCCTGCAGTCTTGATTCCAGCTTGTGCTTCTTCCAGCCCAGCGTCTCTCATGATGTACTCTGTATGTAAGTTAAATAAGCAGGGTGACAATATACAGCCTTGATGTACTCCTTTTCCTATTTGGAACCAGTCTCTTGTTCCATGTCCAGTTCTAACTGTTGCTTCCTGACCTGCATACAAATTTCTCAAGAGGCAGATCAGGTGGTCTGGTATTCCCATCTCTTTCAGAATTTTCCACAGTTTATTGTGATCCACACAGTCAAAGGCTTTGGCATAGTCAATAAAGCAGAAATAGATGTTTTTCTAGAACTCTCTTTT
>NW_011494610.1:124825-125668 GCF_000754665.1 Bison bison bison
TCTGCCTTTTTGAAAACCAGCTTGAACATCTGGAAGTTCACGGTTCATGTATTGCTGAAGCCTGGCTTAGAGAATTTTAAGCATTACTTTACTAGCGTGTGAGATGAGTGCAATTGTGCAGTAGTTTGAGCTTTCTTTGGCATTGCCTTTCTTTGGGATTGGAATGAAAACTGACCTTTTCTAGTCCTGTGGCCACTGCTGAGTTTTCCAAATTTGCTGGCATATTGAGTGCAGCACTTTCACAGCATCATCTTTCAGGATTTGAAATAGCTCAACTGGAATTCCATCATCTCCACTAGCTTTGTTCATAGTGATGCTTTCTAAGGCCCACTTGACTTCACATTCCAGGATGTCTGGCTCTAGGTGAGTGATCACACCATCATGATTATCTGGGTCAAGAAGATCTTTTTTGTACAGTTCTTCTGTGTATTCTTGCCACCTCTTCTAATGTCTTCTGCTTTTGTTAGGTCCCTACCATTTCTGTCCTTTATCGAGCCCATCTTGGCATGAATGTTCCCTTGGTATCTCCAATTTTCTTAAAGAGATCTCTAGTCTTTCCCATTCTGTTGTTTTCCTCTATTTCTTTGCATTGATTGCTCAGGAAGGCTTTTTTATCTCTCCTTGCTATTCTTTGGAACTCTGCATTCAAATGGTGGATCTTTCCTTTTCTCCTTTGCTTTTCGCTTCCCTTCTTTTCACAGCTATTTGTAAGGCCTCCTCAGACAGCCATTTTGCTTTTATGCATTTCTTTTTCTTGGGGATGGTCTTGATCCCTGTCTCCTGTACAATGTCACGAACCTCCATCCATAGTTCATCAGGCACTCTGTCTATCAGATTTAGTCC
>NW_011494610.1:125768-159022 GCF_000754665.1 Bison bison bison
ATTTCTCACTTCCACTATATAGTCATAAGGGATTTGATTTAGGTCATACCTGAATGGTCTAGTGGTTTTTCCCACTTTCTTCAATTTCAGTCTGAATTTGGCAACAAGGAGTTCATGATCTGAGCTACAGTCAGCTCCTGGTCTTGTTTTTGCTGACTGTATAGAGCTTCTCTATATTTGGCTGCAAAGAATATAATCAATCTAATTTCAGTGTTGACCATCTGGTGATGTCCACGTGTAGAGTCTTCTCTTGTGTTATTGGAAGAGGGTGTTTGCTATGACTAGTGCTTTCTCTTGGCAGAACTCTATTAGCCTTTGCCCTGCTTCATTCTGTACTCCAAGGCCAAATTTGCCTGTTACTCCAGGTGTTTCTTGACTTCCTACTTTTACATTCCAGTCCCCTATAACGAAAAGGACATCTTTTTTGGGTGTTAGTTCTAGAAGGTCTTGTAGGTCTTCATAGAACTGTTCAACTTCAGCTTCTTCAGCATTACTGGTCAGGGCATAGACTTGGATTACCATGATATTGAATGGTTTGCCTTGGAAATGAACAGAGATCATTGTGTTGTTTTTGAGATTGCATCCACATACTGCATTTTGGACTCTTTTGTTGACTATGATGGCTACTCCATTTCTTCTAAGGGATTCCTGCCCACAGTAGTAGATATAAAGGTCATCTGAGCTAAATTCACCCATTCCAGTCCATTTTAGTTCAGTGATTCCCAAAATGTAGATGTTCACTCTTGCCATCTCCTGTTTGACCACTTCCAATTTGCCTTGATTCATGGACCTGACATTCCAGGTCCCTATGCAATATTGCTCTTTTTTTTTTTTTTTAGCAAAAAAGCAAATGAACACTTTATTTTCATTCTTTTAGTGTTGATTTTAGTAACAGCAATTTATGGAGTAAAGATATTAACAAATATGCAAGCAAAAATGAATACTTTTCCCAGCTACTTCAAAATGCTACATTTATGGCTCTTTACAGCATTGAACCTCGCTTCTATCACCAGTCTCATCCACAACTAGGTGTTGTTTTTGCTTTGGCTCCATCCCTTCATTCTTTCTGAAGTTATTTCTCCACTGATCTCCAGTAGCATACTGGGCGCCTACCGACCCAGGGGCTTCATCTTTCAGTGTCCTATATTTTTACCTTTTCACACTGTTCATGGGGTTCTCAAGACAAGAATACTGAAGTGGTTTGCCATTCCCTTCTCCAGTGGACCACATTCTGTCAGACCTCTCCACCATGACCCGCCCGTCTTGGGTGGCCCCATACGGCATGGCTTAGTTTCATTGAGTTAGACAAGGCTGTGGTCCGTGTGATCAGACTGGCCTGTTGTCTGTGATTGTGGTTTCAGTCTGTCTGCCCTCTGATGCCCTCTCTCAGCGCCTACCATCTTACTTGGGTTTCTCTTACCTTGGACGTGGGGTATCTCTTCACCGCTGCTCCAGCAAAGCACAGCCGCTGCTCCTTACCTCGGACCTGGGGTAGCTCCTCTCAGCTACCGCCCCTGTGTGACTTCTTAGTGGAATGTTTTTGAGGTTCATCCACAGTGTAGCATGCATTAGTGCTTCATTCCTTTTTATGGCTAAATTTTGTTTTGTTTTTGGCCACAGCACACAGGATCTCTGTTCCCTGACAAGCAATTGAATGCACACCCCCTGCAGTGGAAGTGCGGAGTCCCAACTACTGGGCGACCGCGGAAGCTCCAGTGGCTGAATTATATCCGATGCACACCAATAGCTTCCCACTTCAAGTATCAGAGCTCTGCTTCTCTGCTCGGAGTTCTCTCTGACTTCCTAGGAACTTGGTCAGCTTGCATGCAGAAGAGTCTGGAAGAGTGAGGGATTTAACAACCAACATTGCATCCAGTAGAGGATGAAAATCAATGACTAAACACCTCAGCTTTCTCATGAATGAAGAAAATTCAAAGGCAGGTTTTACAAGGTTCTTTGGAAGGTCCCTAATGGGATTAAGCTGCATTTTCCCACCACAGTAACGAACACATAATCAACTCCTCTCTTCTTTGTATCACTTATCCCACTCCTCAACTTGTATTTCTTGAAAGATCCCAAATAAACTTACTTTCACCCATGCCCTTCTCCTAGAAAGTAGCAGCACCCAAGAGCTCTTGCCTTAAAAGGGCCATATGATGCTTTGAAAAAACAGAGGAATAGTATAGTAGCACCCTTGGAATCCTCAACTCTCAAGGTTCTGAGTATCTTCATTCCCTTTAATGATGTCACCAGAAACCTCAATGACCCTTTACTCCCTGCAAAGTGTAATATGCCAATAGACGTAAATTATTCAGCCTCAGAGGCACAAGACTAAATAAAGTGCTTTATTGGGGAAAATGAGAGCTTCACAGATATAAACAAGCAGCTCTAGAAGTTGTACATAAAGATAAGAAGCATAGAGATGGGATCAAAAGAGAAAGATTATGTCTAAAAAGAGGCTGAGATGGAGAAAGGGGAGACAGGCACCAGGATTCAGTTTAGGGGAGCTCTAAGGCCTTGGAACACTGGAAGTGGAACAGTGGAAGCCAGCCTGGATCATCTACAGCCACATGGACAGTGCTTGGTCATAAACTGAATCCCGGTGGCAGCTGCAGTGTATCCTTTCACATTCACGAATTAGAGCCTGTTGAGAACGGAGGATAGGACCAACTGAGCTTCTAGGACTCAGCTTATTTTCCAAACTAATCTTGAAGTTATGTTTGTACATCTTTTCACAGAAGATTAAAAGGAAGTGGGTTTTTCTGGAAAACTCTGAATGGGATGTGGCTGGGAGTGGGTTGCTGGTGAAGACTCATGAGGGGAAATTGATGGCCTGGAAGGGGTGATTGGTCCACCTCTCCAGCACCAGGCTGGATGTCCTGTGATCTCTCTGAAGTTGGTCTCTGAGACCTCACCATGTCTGCATCCTCTCCCACTCCTAATACTTGCCAGCTTTGATCCACAACCACATCCCCTCCCAACCTCAGTTTCCCAGCAAGCCATGGTCCCACCCTCTGCAAGGCTCATTCTTACCTGCTGATCGTGGCTGGTCAGTTCCTGATCTTCCCTTGGTCTGTCAAGGATGCAACTATTCTGGTATGGGCCAAGCAACACCCACACTCCCCCCCTCAGAGTGGCCCTGGCAAGGATGAGAGACTGGGGCCCCTGGGACTCACCCTTTGCAGAGCAGGCGCTCTGGCACACGGCTTGGGATTGGAAATTGTTATTGTTTCCTCTACAACCACCATAGATGAAGCTGGAGCAAGAATTATTTGTCTTATCATACCACCAACGATGGAAAAGAGCCATGCAGGGGCCAGCTTCTTTGGGCATGCTGCATATGTCTGCAGGGAGATGCCAGAGTTGAGATTTTAAAGTGCCCACACCAAAAAAAAAAAAAAAAGCAGCTGTTATTGTCCCCCTAGTAACTAGCACAGACGAAACCAAACAGGCTCCTTTTACCTTTTCACACCTTGGGAGCCCAGTTCCATTGATATATTTGCCCATTTGTAGACCAGAACAGAGCTGTTTGGCTATCTGCATCCCCAGGGAACATCAGGTCAGGTCCCCACTTTCCCTTCAGGTCACTGGACTCAGTGTCTCCCCTGAGAGTGAGGAGCCTCTGTTTTCAGGGCTGTGCACTTAATTCGGGGCACGCACATTGACCTCCCACATTACCAGTCTTGTCCTTGACTTCAGTTAAATGAGGATGCAAAATCCCACCCTGCTCGTCACTCGGGCTGTCCTGAGGTGCAAATAAGACCGCCCTCAAGGCCCGCTACGTTTTGAGCTCCTTGATTGTATCTAAATGTGCAGCTTCCAGCACAGTGCCTGGCAAGACTAGGTGCTCAATAAATTCGTTCTGAATGGATACAGGAGTGCCTCAAAACTGCCAAATTATAAGCCACTTACTCTGCCCTCCAATCCACGCCAAAGAAAGAGAATATGGGGTCAGAGTCAAGGGCAAGTCCATGCAGGGAATGGAAGGGGTAGTTTTTCAGATTGTCAAGCCCCTTTTTTCTCTGCAGTTAGCTTCTGTCCTGTTATGGATTGAGTCCCCCTCCAATTCCAGTTCATACACTGAAAACCTAGCCCTCAGCACCTCAGAAGGACCCTGTTTGGAAATAAAATCGGGGCCTATATCATTAGTTAAGATGAGGCCATACTGGGATGGGATGGGCCCCTAATCCAAAATGACTGGTGTCCCTTAAAAAGGACAAGTTCTAATAGATCACTAGTATGGCACCCCACTCCAGTACTCTTGCCTGGAAAATCCTATGGATGGAGGAGCCTGGTAGGCTGCAGTCCGTGAGGTCGCTAAGAATCAGACACGACTGATCAACTTCACTTTCACTTTTCACTTTCATGCATTGGAGAAGGAAATGGCAACCCACTCCAGTGTTCTTGCCTGGAGAATCCCAGGGACGGGAGAGCCTGGTGGGCTGCCGTCTGTGGGGTCGCACAGAGTTGGACACGACTGAGGCGACTTAGCAGCAGCAGCAAAGACCCACTGTATAGTGCAGGGAACTCTACTCTATATTTTCTAATGGCCTATATGGGAAAAGAATCTTAAAAAGAGTGGATAAACGTATTACCGATTCACTGTACTGTATACCTGAAAGTAAGATAGCATTGTAAATTAATTATACTCCAATAAAAAAATTAATAATAAAAGGGTAAATTCTGACACGGACACAAACACAGGGAGGACAGCATGTGAACATGAAGATCGAGGATCTTCATGGCACAGAACACCGGAGATTGCCAGCAAACCACCAGAAGTTAGAGGAAGAGGTGTGAAACAGATCCTCCCTCCCCACCTGACAAAGAATCAACCAACTTGCCAACACGTGACCCTGAACTTCTAGCCTGCAGAATGGTGAGACAATACATTTCTGCGGTTTAAGCCATCTTGTCGGTGCTGCTTTGTTACAACAGTCCTAGCAAACTAACACAGGTCCGGGCTAAACTGTAAGTTCCCCAAGAGTCAATTCCCACAGCTAAACAGTTGAGTTCTGTTGATTTTTACCTTCTCAAAGCTCACCTGTCTGCCCCTCTCCTTAAGTCTCAGGCTGTTGAGAGAGCCTCATATTGATCTTCCAGCCTCTATCCTTGGCTCCTACAATCAGTCCTTCCTGCTGCCCACCAGAGAGAAGGACCTGACGGATCCGAGACCAAGCTAATTGTGTCATTCCACAGCTAAGACTTGACTTCATGAGCAGGTCTTCCGTGGCCTAGAGACACTTCGTCTGGCTCCTGTTTGGCGCTCTGGCCTCCTCCCCTACCACAGTCCCCTTTTGAGCTTCAGGCTTCCACAATCTTCAACACCAGCCCCCCCCGCAACACACACACCTTTCACTCCATATTCCCTCTGCCACCCTTCCATTGTTCATTAATCACACTCTTATTCTCCCTTCAAAACCCTTCCCAGACATCAACTCCACTATGGCATCTTGAACTCCATTCTCCACACCGCACCCCCACAGGTGCCTCACTCGATCCTGCATTTTTCTACCGTGCTTCTGAGTCATGTGAGTGCGTTTGCCATTTTTTTCATCTTCGGTCTCATCTATGAGGTGGTGAGCTTCTGTGAGGTAGTGAGCAGAGACCATGTCTGATTTCATCTTGGAACCCCATTCTTAGCAGGTGGTCATGCACAGTGTAGGATTTTGCAAATGCTGAGGGTAAAACAAAATGTATCCTGCCTGGAACTGAATAAGTCATTCCTTGAGCACCTACTACGTGCTCAGTGCTTAAAGAGACAAAAGTATGGCCTCTGTTATATAGGAGCTCCCAGTCATGAATGACTGAATAATGTGAGCTAACATGTGTCACGTGACTATTAGATGCCAGGCATTGCCCTAAGCATTTCACCTGCATAAACATATTTGATCTTTCAAATAACCTTTAACATTAGTCTTTTTGCTATCTAGAAACTGAGGCATCACAAGGGAAAGTGGTTAATTTGCCCAAGATAAATAGGCTGGTGAGAACTGGAGCTAAGATTTGAACTCAGGAAGTCTGCGTCCAGAATTCCTCAACTATAGGCAGACGAACAACCCACTGTCCCCCTGCCTGTCCAGTCTACTCCACCGTCGAGCCCTGTTGACTTCACTTCCTACATGCCTTTCAGACACATCTGACTCTTCCCCACCCTCTCAGCTACTTAGTCCAAGAAACCATTTTTTTTTTCATCTTGAAGTTCTTTAAGTCACTCCATTCCTGCCTCGTAGGCAGAGTAAAAGCCACACCATGTGCCCACCCACCTCAGTGAATTTCCATTGATCTTAAGATCAAGGTGAGACCCTCGTCCGACAAGAACCTACCTACCGAGACCCTTTCTCCCTTTCACCATGTTCACACTCATGTACAAAGTCTTGATGGCAGGACACCAGAATCCATCAAGACTTTGTACGTGTACATTGCCTGTGCCTGGAAAGCCCTTCCACCCACTTTTCCCCGAAATTTGCTGCCCATCCTTCTGAACTCAACTCTAGTTTTACTTTCTCAGGGAAGGCTTCCTCAACCTCTTTATAATAGGTCAAATCCTATTATACGTCTCAGAGACACTCAACAAACATTTCTTAAATGAGTGAATAAAGAATCTCTGATAGTCTTAATAGATTCAACAGACATAGAAAACAAACTTATGGTCACCAAAAGGGAAAGGAAGGAGAAGGGATAAATTAGGAGTTTGGGACTAATAGATACATCCTACTATATATAAAATAGATAAACAACAAAAACCTACTGTATAGCACATATAGAACTACATTCAGCATCTTGTAATGATTAACAATGGAAAGGAAATTGAAAAGAATATATATATATATGAATCACTTTGTTGTACACCTGAAACATTGTAAGGAACTATACTTTAACTTTTGTCTTTATTTTTTTTTCAAAATTTAAACTTTTTATTTTGTATTGGAGTACAGTCGATTAACAATGTTATGGTAATTTCAGGTGAACAGCGAAGGGACCCTACGTATAATGTAATACATATACATTACACTTTAATTAAAAAAATTTTGTTGATAGTCTTTCTGGAGCTGAGGTAGATGGGCATGGAGTTAAGACTGCATCAGCAAGCATAGGCCCTCTGGTCTGGAGTGGTCAGCAAAGATTTCCTAATGCTAAAGTGGATTTGTATAGGCAGGCAGTGAATCTGGAGCAAAAAGCTATTTTTTTGTATTTTTAAGAAATACAAACATCTTAATTATCATTTGCAGCAACAATGTTGATATATAGTGAACCGATAGTGGCCCCCTTGCTGCTGTTGCTGCATCGCTTCAGTCGTGTCCGACTCTGTGCGACCCCATGGACTGCAGCCTACCAGGCTTCTCCGCCCATGGGATTCTCCAGGCAAGAACACTGGAGTGGGTTGCCAGGTCCCCTGGGGACTAAGAAAATCATAAGGGTTAAAAAAAAAATAGTAAGAAAATAATAAGAGTGGAAAGGAGCCAAGAGACTTTGTGGTTCAATCCCAACCTTATACCTAGATTTTGCTTGCGGAACCTGAAGCCCAACAGGATAAAGATACTCCCTAATGTCAAACATCAAAATAGGGGCGGTGATATATCTAAATTTCAAGTTTCCCAAGTCCAGCAGTCTTGCTTAGAGACCAGCCCTTGGTGAACAAGGGACAGGGCCAGCCCAGAGGAGCAGAAGGGGAGGATACAGGTAGAGGGGTTGGTTATTGAGGCTCTCAATATGTGTTTACCTTGTTGGAGGTTTAAGCATTTTCTTCCGCAGCTGAAGAAGCAACACTTCTCATGCTTCGGGCACTTTTTGTTCTTCGAACATTCATCCCTTTCTTTGAATTCACAATTACCCTGGATTCTGGGGCATCTCTCTAGGGAAGGACCGACAACCATGAGTCTTACAGTCACAGTGCCCACACTTGTCCAGACCCAAGGCAATTCTGGGGAGTCAGGGGAGTTTGCTTTCACTTTGCTCATCCCCAGGGGTCCTTTTCCTGGGGGACTTTCATTTATTTCCCAGGGCTGCCTGCAGCGACCTTTCTCCTGACCACCCCTCACCCTCTGCCTCCTTTCCCCTAGCCCCGCCCGCTAAGGCAAGATTTCTCAACCTAGGCACTGGAGGCATTTGGGCCAGATAATTATTTGATGGGTAGAGGAGGGTTGTCATTTTGTAGAGCGTCCACTGTAGGACGTTTGGCAGCACCCCTGGCCCCTACCCACTAGACTGCCGGTAGCACTCCCGGGTTGTGACAACCAAAAAAGCCTCTAGACATTGTCAGTGTTCCCTGGAAGGCAAAATAGCCCATTGAAAGCCACTGGTGTAACTAAGCCAATCTAGTCGCTTTGGGCTGGTTGAGAAAACAGTGTTTGGGAGTTCCTCTGGGGGGCGCTATTGTGCAGCAATATTGTTCACCCTGGTAGTCAGACAGCTGGGTTTTTTAATTCTCATCCTTGGTTTACCACTTACTGTCTCTGAACTTTGGTTTCTTCATTTATAAAATCCTTTTAGCCTTACAGAGAGGTGACGAAGAATTAAGACAAAGCGTGTAAAGCTATAATCATCGTCACAGATGCCCAGTAATATTAACTAACACTGGTTAAGTTAACCATAAGCCTAGCACTCTTCCAACCATTGTAAAGAGGTTATCTCACATAATCGCCATAATTGTTATATGAAGCTAATTCTATTAATATTCCCCACTTTTCAGATGAGGAAACTGAAGCACAGGGAATTTAAGCAGAATTTGTACCCACCAAGTCTGACTCCCTCTCTTTAAATCCCTACTTTCAGATTTTTCAGTAAATGGTAGCAATTATCAATATTACTCTGTTTGTCGTTATTCAGTCGCTCAGTCGTGTCCGACTCTTTGCGACCCCATGGACTGCAGCATGCCAGGCATGGAGTATTACTGTCTTAAATTCAAAGGAATTTCAAAAAGTCAAGGAACCCCTGGGGAGGTGGGAACACTTTCTAGAACTACATTTGAAAGACTCAGGAGTTAATAGAGGTGGCATTTCAAGAAAGGGGGCTATTTTTGTCATGGGGTGAGGGAAAAGTCCCTTATGCATCCCAGATCCTTACAGCCCCTCCCCTAAATGCTAGATTTTGTGATACACACCCCACCACCCCACCTCAACTCAAAAAGACCTTCCCTTTCAAAGGGGCTGAAAATACGAATTGCCCAGGTCTGGATTCTTGCATTCACTGAAGAGATCTTCCATAGAAAAGAAAAAGGGAAGAAATAACCCAAGTATCTCCCTCATCTCTAGCCCAGGCCCAGGGCTAAGGTGGTGGAAAGCTTGTTTCTTCCTCCCAGCCATATTCTTTCTCTCCAGGGCAAGGGCTGAGGCCCCATTACTTACGGGGAAAGAACCAATCAGTCAGAGCAGGTCCCTGGACATTCACCAGAAGGAGGGATAGCACCAAGAGGCTCAGAAGAACAGAAGACTCCATTCTGAAGGAAAGCTGTCCTGCTGGTTGTTCCAGACCATAAAAATGTCTGGCTGCCTTTGTCCAGCCTAATCTTTCAGTGGTCAGTGTCTTGGATACTTGAGAGCTGGAGTCAAGCCAACCACCTCCTTTCCTGGTGGGAACACTGGGTTCCTGAGGTCATCAACGTGACTAGCTGGCATCCACATCCCACAGCCCTGGGCAAGGGTCTCTTACGGGTGGCTCTTGATTGTTAGCCCCCTCAACTGCAGTGGGTCTTCTGGTCAACCAGAGAAAGTGGGCAAAGCTGCTCTCATTTTCCAGGCTAGATTAGGAGTGAATGCCACCATCGGAGGTCTTCATCTTGATAACTTTGAGAGTTGTAGGAGGACCTCATTCTCTTTTCACTTTCCATTTCAACTGGCACACCCCTTCTTGTTTTGTTTGATCCATGTGCATCTATTAAGCTCTTAGTATCTCTTTGTTTCTGTAAGTCTCCCATGGTCCCTATGTTTCTTTGCTCCCTCTCCCACACTGGCCTCCCATCGTCCTTTTTCTCTTTGGCTCACTCCACTCAAACTCTGACTAAGACCAAAGAGTAAAGATGTTGCCCCAGAGTGATGTGGGGAGGAGGAAGCAGGCTGATAGCAGAGTTTGCAGATAACGCTTGTCCAGATTGCATTGTCCTGAGAGCAGGAGGGAGGGTCAGGAAGATTGGAGCTTGTACAGACCATCTACCATCTGGTGCAAACTCCCTGCTGTCTGATGGGGAACTGTGAAGGGAAGAGACGTGCCTGAGACCACAATTCAGTAAATGTCAATAACACAGCAGAGTTTCTGGTTTCTAACTAATTAACGGACTTCTAACTAACAGACAGGCTGTGGGAGAGAGTGGGGGGTGGTGCTGTAGGACTTGTCAGCTTTCCTTCAGCTACGGAACCCAGAACCCCAGCCCGTCAATCAGTCCTGGTAGAGGAAGAGACAAATGTCATCAGTAGGGTCCCTGTTTTCTTCCCTAAATAGATGTTGCACATTTGGGCATAGCTTTATTTTCCAACTGTCTTATCTGCTGGAGAAGCCAGACAAAAACCAACCTTATTATCCATGACTGACTCTATGGTCACAAAATCTAGGATCATGACAAAGTCCCTATGGAATCTATCATGTGGGTCTGAGCCTACTGATGGTGATGTTCTTGGCCAAGACTGCCTGAGGCACTCAGACAGCCTGTATTTACTCTTGTAGAGCCCCACAGACATTCCTTCCATCATCACCAGGGCCGAGGTTGGGTCTGGACTAACCTTTGTGGTTCTTCGGGTGGTTGCAGGACACATCTCTGCAAAATCCTCAAGGAACTGTTAAAGGGAAAAACCACAGGCCACAAATGGCATCATTTATGCTCAAGTCTATGATACCAAGCCTAGATTTAATACCTAACCTAACTGCAGTTTTGACCTTCACCAGAAATGTAGCATTACTCAGTCTGGAATTCCTGGGTCAGCACCAATGAGGCAATCTGTCGTGTGGGCCATCTCCATGCGTCCCACTCCCCAAGAACAGGCAATCTGTGTGATAAGGACCCGTGATTCTCTTCCCTCCAAAAGCATAGCCCAGTCTAAAAGTAATCCTTTCTTTTCTTTTGCTTATAGCTCCCTTGTCTCATAGCTCTTCCTATAAAAACCCTCCGTTTTGTACAACCCATTGGAGCACCTTCTAGCAGTTCGATGGATGCTACTCAATTCATCAGTCACCTAAGAAAGCCAGTTTGACCTTCAAATTTACTCAGTTGAATTGTATTTTTTTAGTGGAACTTTGCAGAACAAGGTTTTTATTACTCACAAGTCCTGGAGGGTACATGACAGGCCCGAGGGCCACATAGTTAAGATCACAAGCAGAGAAAGATGAAGAAAGTGTAGACCTGGAGCTCTGCCTTTATTAGGGTTCAAGATGGAGTGTCTAAGGTTTCACTCTTTTTTTTTTTGAAACAATTTCTGCCCCTCTCCCCTCCACCCTTTTTTTTTTTTTGCTACACTGGGTCTTTTCTGCGTTGCACGGGCTCAGTAGCTGGGAATCTCTTGTGGAGCATGGATTCTAGAGCGAGTGGGCTCTCTAGTTGTGGCATTGGGCTTAGTTGCCCCATGGCATGTGGAATCTTAGCTCCCCAGCCAGGGATTGAACCCACATCCCCTACATTGGAAGGTGGATTCTTAACCACTGGACCACAGGAAAATCCTAAGACTTCACTCTTTATTGATGAGTTTAAAGCATGAAAGCAGGAATGAGGGCATGGAAGGGAGAAACCGGGTCACCCAGTGGTTAGTCATCTAGGTTATGTTGCCAAAACTCAGCCTCTGTTCACCAGTGCCAAATAAAAAGGCAGAGACAAGAGTTTTGGGTAAAATAGGAAAAAGTAGCTTTTAGTGCTTTGCCAGGGGAAGGAGTCCACAGGGGGCTAATGCCCTCAAGATTGTGTAACCCACCCCGGGAGAGCTAGACAGGAGCTCTCTAGTGTTCAAGGAGCAGGGCCTCATCAGCTTGTGGACAATTCTCAGATTGACTGGCATCCAGGTGAAGTTTCAAGCATCTTCAATGTCCTGATTTCAACCAGTTTAGGGTCTATATTCAGAGAGGCAGTGGCACCCCACTCCAGTACTCTTGCCTGGAAAATCCTATGGACGGAGGATCCTGGCAGGCTGCAGTCCAGGGGGTGGCTAACAGTTGGACACAACTGAGCGACTTCACTTTCACTTTTCAATTTCCTGCATTGGAGAAGGAAATGGTAACCCACTCCAGTGTTCTTGTCTGGAGAATCCCAGGGGCGGGGGAGCCTGGTGGGCTGATGTCTGTGGAGTCACACAGAGTCGGACATGACTGAAGTGACTTAGCAGTAGCAGCAGGGTCTATGTTCTTGCAGTGAGCAGTTTTCATCTGAAGGGAGTCTTCTTCCTGTAAAAACAACTTAGGAACTTGTGCCAGGCCTTCATCTGTATCTTTCAGGGAACTGGGAATTCGGGAGTTCTGCTATGTGACAGAATTATAGTCGATAATGTTACCAGCTCCCCAGTCAACAGCTATTCTTTGTTTCTGCATCTTCACATTTCCCAACTATTAACTCTTGAGTCAATATTTTACTTCAAAAGACAAGGACACAGGGGCTTGAACACAGTTTCAGTACTTGGGCTTTCTAAGAGGGAAACTTCACAGATGGGGGCAGCCTGGTTCCTTGCCAAGTTGTTTCGCTGTGTCAAATAACTGGCAATATGCTTACTCAAGAGGGATGTCGTCAAAATGGATGTCCCGACAATCAAAAGCTTAACATCAGGCACTACAGAATACTTTCCCACCAACTACATGATCTCACCAGATCCCACAAAGAAACTAGGGAACAGAATTTTTAATGAACTGCCAAGATGTCTTAAGCAGTAGCGTCCTTCTTATTCTACTACTTGCATTCTCCCAAACTCAGCCCGCGGGGAATAGAAAGCTGAAATACTTAAGTGGAAAAACTCTGGGGGCCCATCAAGTCCCATTTCCTCAAATTACAGCTAGAGATCATATGGTCCAGAGAAGTGAAGATGCTGACCCAACTTCACTTAGCAAGTGAGTGTCAGAAATAAAGTTAGGAGGGAGTTGGGTTCCTAAGCCCTTGCCAGAGGTCATGAGAGAATCTTCTGCATTGGTGTGGATATACTATTTTAGTAGAGAGTTGAAGGTAGAGAGGAATGGTGAGTTCAAAGAGGAAGAAAATGATATTTTAGGCAACACAGGCTAAAGACCAGGGCTTCCCAAATAGTGCAATGGTAAAGAATCTGCCTGCCAACTTGGGAGGTGCAAGAGATGCAGGTTCAGGAAGATCCCCTGCAAAAGTGAACGGCAACCCACTCCAGTATTCTTGCCTGGAGAATCCCATGGACAGACGAGCTTGGCGGACTACAGTCCACAGGGTTGCAAAGAGTCGGACATGACTGAGCAGCTGAGCAAACACACAGAGAAACTAAAGGCCAACAGAGTCTGTAAGTGTCCAAGTGGTTCCCAGGGTTCCCAAATAAGACTGAATTTTTCTGTAAATTTTCTTAAATGAAATCTCAGAATTTCTGGTTGCTCTATCCCATTCTGTCTTGTTAAATTTTCAGCCACTTTAGAAGCAGGTGAAATGAAATTTACATTTTGGGGGCCTTGGATTAATGTTGCTTGGGGACCATTCCTTCATCTAATTTCTCGGAGAAGGCTGAGTAAGGATCCACCTGGATTTTTGTCCCTCCTTCCCTCTGGCATCTCCCCAACGGTCAGTGTGCCCTACCTCTGCCTTAGCCACACTTCTGTCCTAGGGCCAATCTTGGGCTCAGAATGAGGGACTCCAAAGGACACCAAGGTAGATGGCCTCTACCTGGAAACTTCGGCTTCTTCACTAGACCAGGACATATCACATGCTGACTTCCAGTCCCTGGCTTTCTGCATTGCTCCCTGTGCCTCTGACTTAACCACTGAGTGCCATGTTGGTTTCCCAAAGAAACTCTGAGCTCCCCTGAGCAGGTCTGTGTCTAGATCCTGGTGTTGACATTTTTCAATCTTATTTATTTATCTTATTTCTGGTTGCACTGGGTCTTCATTGCTGCTCATGGGCTTTTCTCTGGTTGTGGTGAGTGGGGGCTCCTCTTCACTGTGGCGTGCAGGCTTCTCACTGTGGTGGTTTCTCTTGTTGGGGAGTGCAGGGTCTGGACACATGGGCTTCAGTAGCTGCAGCTCCAAGGGCTCAGTAGTTGTGGTCACAGGCTTACCTGCTCCACAACATGCGGAATCTTCCCAGACCAGGGATTAAACCATGTCCCTTGCATTGGTAGGCAGTCTTATGCACTGTGCCTCCAGGGAAGTCTGAGATTTACATTTTTTTAAATTTTATTTTATATCAGAGTATAGTTGATTAACAATGTTGTATCAATTTCAGGTGTATAGCAAAGTGATTCCTAGTACATATGCATGTATCTATTCTTTTTCACATTTTTTTCCCATTTAGGTCATTAGAGTGTATTGAGTAGAGTTCTCTGTGCTATTCAGTATGTCCTTGTTGTAGAACCTCATATTTAGAACATGAATAGGCCCAGAATAAATATTCAGTACATTCTGTTGAATGAGCTATGGAGGTGCAGGATTGGTAAGTGGACATGTGGATGGATAGATGGACCAAGGTGTGATAAGTGGGAAGGTGGTTGGATTAGTAGGAAGAAGAAAGAGTGAGGGTAGCATGAATATTTAAGTGCATGAATGCATGGATATGGATGGGTGGATGAATGGCTGGGCCAAGAAGTAAATTGCTTTGGATAAAAGTATGGATAGGTTAGTGATGCAATGAATGGGTCTATTGATGAAAGCTGTTTGAATGGAAAGCATATGAGTTATTGGTGGGTGTAAGGAAGAAAGACGGATGTAGAAATGATGGAGAAGTACATTGATGGATATGAGAGAAGTGTGTGAGTGTGAAAGATAAGTAGGTAGATAACTAGGTAGATGGATGAAAGATTGGATATAAATTGGGCAGCTGAACAGGCAGAAGGAAGATGAGTGAGAAGGGTAAGTTGGATGGATATATGGGTGAAAGAATGGGTGCAAAGATAAATTAGTCGAAACGTGTGTCAACGGAGGGCAAAGTGAGTGGATGGATGGGTGAATAAATGGACTGAATGGTTGATGGATAGGTAGGTGGGGGTGGAAACATGAATGAAAATATTAACTAAAGTTGAAGAAAAGAAAGGGACTGTATACAGAATAATTTATATTACTATAAAGTCATACATTTATAAATAGGGAGAAAATTTATCAATTTTAGCAAAATAGGCCAAAATTTACAGATGAAGTAGAAAGCCTATACAAACCCTAAGATGAAGTATCAAAAAATAAGTAAAAATATACCATTATGATATTTACATGTGTATGTACATATAACTGAATCACTGAAACTAAAATTGTGAATCAATTATATACCTCAATTGAAAAAAATCCTATCTAACCTAAAAAAATATATATATATATACACACACACACACTATTATAGAAGGAGCCGAAAATAGGCAAGTTTCCCAAATAGTCTTCCAAGCTAGTTTTCTGAGGTAATATGACTCAAATAGCAAAGCACTCAAAAATCATAGGCCTAGTTTTTTCTTTTAACTATAGATATGGGAATTCTAAATAAACTATCTGCTAAAAGAACCAACAATGTATTAATTCAATTATACCTTCAACATGATTAAAATCATTCTAGGAATATGAGGATGGTTCAACATATGAAAATTTGTGTAAGTTTTTTTTGTCTTTCTTTTTTATTTTCTAAATTATGAAAATATGATAACACATTTACAGGAGACTTGGAAAATACAGAACAAAGTTACATGTAATTCCACTGTATTTTACCATTGTTTAAGTAGATAAATTAAGATTTTTAGTTGTGGTTTCAATATCAAACTCTTGGAAATTAATAAAATGAATGTACAGAAAAGTAGATGAAGATGCTGCTGCTGCTGCTGCTAACTTGCTTCAGTCGTGTCCGACCCTGTGTGACCCCATAGACGGCAGCCCACCAGGCTCCCCCGTCCCTGGGATTCTCCAGGCAAGAACACTGGAGTGGGTTGCCATTTCCTTCTCCAGTGCATAAAAGTGAAAAGTGAAAGTTAAGTCGCTCAGTCATGTCCGACTCTTAGCGACCCCATGGACTGCAGCCTACCAGGCTCCTCCACCCATGGGATTTTCCAGGCAAGAGTACTAGAGTGGGGTGCCACTGCCTTCTCCGGTAGATGAAGATAGTAGATCTGAAAAACATTATGAACCAACTTGATGTAATTAAGATTTATACAATTTTCACACAACAGTAGGATACAAATTCTATTTAAGTTCCCATAGACTATAAGGTAGGAGACACTGGAACATATCCAGAGGCATAAGACCAGGTGCAGAAATTTCATGGTCTAAAGGTATTGAAAAAAATTGTATACGTTTTTATACCAACAAATTAGAAGAAAAAAATAATTGCATCACTAGATGCTGAAAAAATATATGACAAAATTTAGTAGTAATTTTCTGCAGCAGCTATAAATGGATTAAAGAGAAAATGACCCAAGGGCAATAAAACCTATATGTCCCAAACCCAAAAACAAATGTCATTTTATACAGCCAGAGACACTGACTTTAAAATAAAGAACTGGACAGGGCTAGAGCTTATTGAATTTATTCTCAACATTATTTCAGAGGTTCTATATAATATAAAAAGCCCTGAAATTTTTAAAAAGTAAGTCATAAAGTTGGGGGAAAAAAGAGTCAAATTTATCATCATTTTCAGATTATATGATTGTATATAAAATCAAAGTAACCCCAATAAATATTGTTATACTTAATAAGGCCATTTAGCAAACTAGTCGGATGCAAGACAAAATTGATAGCTCTTTATTATACCGAAAGTGAAAGTCACTCAGTCGTGTCCAGCTCTTTGCAACCCCATGGACTATACAGTCCATGGAATTCTCCAGGCCAGAATATTGAAGTGGGTAGCCTTTCACTTCTCTAGGGGATCTTCCCAACCCAAGGATAGAACCCAGGTCTCCCACATTGCAGGTGGATTCTTTACCACATGAGCCACAAGGGAAGCCCTTTTATTATACTGATCAGCATTAATTACTTCGATGATAACATTTTAAACTTACTATTCATTTCAGGGATTCCAGGCACTTTAGTCCACAGCGTGAACAGCACTTCGTTGTCAATGGGCAATCATTATCCTGCAGGCACTTGGGTCTATCAATCGTGGAACATATTGGCGGCTTGTTTGGGCAAAAACCTGCTTTGACTTTATGAGGTAAAGCAAGACACTTGACCTTGAAATACTTGACGATACTTTGAGACAAATTAGGGGAATCTTGGGAACCTTAAATAAGGTTTTCCTCTAATTAAGCTTCTTACCCTCCCCCCTAGAGTAACAATAAGGTGGAATAGGTGGAGTATCAACTTCTATGTGATAAATAATTTTAATAATTATTTGAGGAGAATCAGAAAGTCTTGCCAAGAGGTAGGGAACATACGCATACCTATGGCTGATTCATGTTAACGTTTGGCAGATATGAAAACAATACTGTAGAGCAATTATCCTTCATTTAAAAATAAATATTTTTTTAATGGGCAGAAAACAAAGTTTTGCCATCTCTGATTTATAAAATTTGATAGGATTCCTTATTGACTCTACAAAATTAATAGATTTGGGTTATCTAATCCCAGAGTACCAGAAGTAGGAGTGTTAAAGAACACGAAGAACTTCCTTGTTTTATAAACCGTAGATACTAAGGACCATAAAGGGGGAATTGAGTTGCCTAAGGTCACACAGAAAACAAGCAGGAAAGTTGAAGTCAGTTGAAAAGCCTTTGACTCCTTCCGCCATACCATGTTGTTCCTCAAAACACTGACAATCCCTGGGACAAGACCACAGTATCTTAGCACTGCATGAGGGAATGAATAGCATCTATAGAGGAAGAGTTCGCTTCTACTCCAACAGCACTTTGCTACCCATCTTTTCCCCTGCATACTTTACATGAAGTTCTGTGCAGACATAGGATTCATCTGAATTACACCTATGAATGGTTATGAACTTTCTATATGAATAAGTGGATACAGTCACCTTGTAGGACACTGAAGAATGAGACTTGAAATAAATACATTTTCATTGAGAAATATGAAGAGGGTTACCATGCAAGATTGGCTTGGAAGAATAGCACAACAGTCTCCCAAGGTCAAGAAGGCAACATGAGAGCCCTGGTTGGCCATTAAGTAAGGGAAATTTCCCGAGAGACTTCTGAGTTAAACAAAGGGGCATCCACCACTCTGGGACAGCTTGGCATTCTCAGGGTTTGCCCAGTAGACTTTGGGAAGTATATCCCCAGTCCTTACCTGTCCAGGCCATGGCACAATCAAAGCCACACATGGATTCGCAACATTTTTCATTTAAGGGGCAATCGTAGTCACTCTTACACGAAGCTGAACACTCCATACGGTTCTTAAAAGGGAAGAGTGGGCACTGTCCATCCTTGACTGAAATGAGAGCAGATGTGAGTTCCTTCAAACCCCATCCTCTCCCATCACCCTTCAAACAGCTTCTCCTTTTCTTTAAAACTAGTATGTCTTTCTGGGATGTGGTTCATTCTACCCTGTCCACGGGCACCTCTAGTAGGCTGTGGAGTGATGAAATGCTCCGCTGTATCAGGAGATACAATAGAAAGAGAGTTAAACTTGGTGTTTGAAGGGCCAAGGTAAAGTCCCCGTCCTGCCAGTTAATGAATGACTCCAGTTTCCTTCTCTACAAGGTAGGATTAATTATGTGACATCCACACAAGTCCATGTAAGCTATTTTAGGGGACGTGCTTTACTTTGCAGGAGGAGTGATGTGATCTGACTTGAATTTTGAAAGAATCATTGTGGCTATTGTGTTCATAACAGACTTGTAAGAAGGGAAGGAGAGAAACAAGGAGATCTGTTAGGAGGTCATTGCGATTAATCTAGATGAGAAGATGGCACCTCAGGTTAGGGTGGCAGCTGTGGTTGTGGTAAGAACTGATCTGATTCTGGATCTATTTTCCAGGTAAGTCTAAAATGACTTCTTAACAAAGGATGTTGATTGAGAAAGACAGATATCAAGGATGCATGTGCATGTCTCTGTTTGCCCTCATCTGATTGTAAATTCCCTGACAGCAAGAAATGTTTTTTTCTCCTTGTCCCTGTCATTCTCCTTCTTGCTCTCCTCCTCCTACTCCTTAGTGACCCCGTAACCTTGTCAAATCTGTGTGTCCTTGATAATACATAACCCTGTCAACAATTCAGTGAGGTACTATTCCAGTATTCCAATACTATTATTCCAGTATTACAAGGGGAGGAACTGAAACTCAAAGAAGCGAAGAAATTTGCAGTGAGAAAGACAGATTTCTAGCCAGTATTTTGACTCCTAAGCTCTGTATCACGCTGTCATGCTGTATCCTTACTGGTCATTGCACAGGAATTAATCCACAGACTTTACCTTTAGCCCACTCTGAAAGTGAAAGTCATGCCCACCTCTTTCTGACCCCATGAACTGTAGCCCCCTGGGCTCCTCTGTCCATGGAATTCTCCAGGCAAGAATACTGGAGTGGGTTGCCATTCCTCTGAGCCACCAGGGAAACCCTTTCCTTGCTCTACTCTTCACCTTCTCCCTGCTCCATCCCTATTTCATGGGATTCCAGAGCTGACCTGTCTATGCTTCATTCTTGGGTGAATCCTTAGGTAATATTCAGCAGGTCAATGTCATGAGAAAATAACCTGTTTCCAAAGTGTAGACATGACTCTCAGGTCCCACTGGCCAAAGTTTACCAACAACTGATATGCACTACCTCATTTTTTGGCACAACTCCTTTAGGTAAAGACTATTATTATTCCCATTTTATAGACAGGAGAACTAAAGTCCATGAAAGACACAAAACTAAGACTACCCAGCCAGTGAATGACACACAGCAAAGATTTAAACCAAGGCAATTTCACCTCAAAGCCTGAATCTGCAACTGGGACGGTATACTATTTCTCATCAGACTAGGCTCACAGATTGCCAAGGGTATGAGTCTTACCAGCTGATAAGCAAGCCTGCATGCAGTCCTCCTTCTTGGAGAAGTTGTTGGCATTCCCAAGGCAGCCTCCATATAAAAAGGGTTTGCATACACGCTCTTTGGTGTTAAAATACCACTGCTGAACTGTATTCTTGCAGTGTCCTTGGTCTAAGGGTAACAAGCAGGGTTCTGAGACAGGAGACAGAGAGGGAAGAACATAAGAGTAGCAAAAAAGATAGGGGTTAGGCCCTCAGCTTTTGTATAGCTCCAGGTGTTATTATCCAAGTTGTAGAAAGAGCCATGATCAATAAAAGTTCCGGTCCTAGCTCTATATGGTCACTCTTTAACATCCCTGAGCATTCTTCCTACCTTGCAAAGGTGGTCACAAAGAGCATATAAGAAAGATTCAGAGCTGATCTTACTTCTTCACTGCTTTGAGTTTTCAGAGGGAAAGACTTGTTCAAGAACTGTATCCAAACTGCCTATCAAAGCACCTGGCACATAGAAAGAATGAGGTACTGAGACAGAAAAAGAGCAGTCCCTCTCTGTCTGGAAATTGATCTGATGCTCACAGCTAAGCCATATTGTTCTCCTGTTGGACTTAATCCCATAGGACATCCACATCAAACAAAGTTACTCTGAGGTGATAGAGTGGGACCAAAAAAAAAGATCACTGTGAAACCTACAAAATACCAAACACCTATGAGTGATGTATGCTTCTCTACCAATTACAGCTTTACCCTCCTCCTAGCCTTCCCACTCTATTGAAGAGACTTACCAGGATAGTTATACAACTCCCCCCACTTTCTGACAGCACCCAATCTAGGGTGAATTCCCACTTCCTTAGATCTTCCCCCAAATTCCCCAATCAAAGCCTTCATCCTGTAGTAGATACTTCCTAACAGTTTCTTCTCGAGACACTTCAAATTGTCTGCGGTGAACTTTCTCCCTCGCTGCAGCAAGTGATAAGCTCAACTTGTTCAACTGCAGATCTGTTCCTGGTGGTCTTTAACCAAGGGCATTGACACTACTTATTTGTTGAAGGAATGAATGAATGAAGAGTGAATCTATACAAAATGCACAGTTCCCTACTATTAGATACTTTGAATTACCGGAAAACCTCCTCGAAGGGCAAAGAATCAGAGAGCAAGTCCAGCCTCTGAACTGAGGTTGCTACTTGCCACAGTGCCAACAATAGTTTCTTGACGCACAGTGAACAAGCAGCAAGCTTTAGTTACTGGGAGCGATTGGATGTTGGACCAAAGAAAAATAACATCAAGAGTATCCATTGATGTCCACCATGCCTAGACTCATTGTTTGTACTTGAGGGTTGGGAGGCTCATTAGAGAAGGCGAAAAGCTTGAACCCTGGCCTCCCTATCCCAACGTTCAAGGGGGTCATTCCAGCAGGTCTTGACACAGCAGGAAGCAGGACACCTCACAGACACCCTTGCTCTCAGCCTGGATGGCCCTACCTTCATACGGGTCCATGCACTTCTTCCCACAGGCAAAAGGGCAGCACTTGAGGTATTCACCGCAATTGAAATCTGTTTTGCATAAGTCTGGGGCTTTAGAACTACAGGTGATCCTTTCCTGGGGGCACTTTCCTGGCTTCACTGTAAGAAAAAAACGTCCAAATTCACATCTTTTGAGAGTTTCAGCTCTTATCAGCCCATGGAAAAAAGTGGATAGTGAGATTCCTTCAGTCCTATACTCTACCTTCAATTCTTAACTGTCACTCTGTTGTATTCAGGGTCTACCTCTCACCATTCTTCACACATTTAGGTAGATCTGAATCAGGAATTTGTGCCCAGGTAGAACCAAAGGGGAAGCATCTTAGTAACCATAAGTTTGCTTTCAAAATCTGTGAGTCTGTTTCTGTTTCATGACTAAGTCCATTACATTATTTTTAATTAGATTCCACGTATAAGTGAAATCATATCTGTCTTTCTCTGACTTACTTCACAGAGCATGATCATCTCTAGGTCTGTCCATGTTGCCACAAATGGCATTATTTCATTCTTTTTATGGCCGAGTAATAGTAATATACACCACATTTTCTTTACCCATTCAGATTCCAGGGCAGAGGGTTTTATAGGGATCAAGACCCTAGTCTTAAATTCAGGATCTCCTTTCTCCTCCCAAAACTAATTATTTTAATGCCTAATTCCTCTGCCTCCTGTATCTTAGTTGATAAGGGAAGTTAATTAGTAAGGAGTGGTGGAAATATCATGGACATAGGAGTCAGGAGCCCTGATTTTGGTTCCTGACTCCTTGTGAATTCAAGACCAATCTGAGTTCCACTCTATGACTCTGCAGTTGTCTCTAAGGGGGAAGAAATGGTGGAGTGGAAGAATCACTATAAATAAGACAACTCTGGCTTAGGTGCTTGACTCTACACAACAGCTAAATAATCTTGGGGGAAATGTCTTCCTTTGTCTGAGTTATAAATTTCCCATCTATGAAATGAGAATTACAATCTCTATAGGCTCTTCAGAAAGATTAAGATAGCAGAGTAGGAAGACTCTGAGCTCACCTCCTCCCATAGGCACACCAAAATTACAAATCTTCATGGAGCAACTCTGCAGGAGAAAGACCAGAAGACTAGCAGAAAAGATCTTCACAATGAAAGATACAAAGAAGGAACCACAATAAGATGGGTAGGAGGGGCAGAGATGTCTACTCAAGACCTATACCCCAGGTGGGAAACCCACAAACAGAACAATAATTACAATTTGAAGAGATTATCACCAGGAAGTGAGGGGGTCTGAGTCCCACATTAGGCTCCCCAACACAGGAGTCCTATATCAGGAAGACAAGACCCAGAATGCTTGACTTCAAAGACCAGAGGGGCTTACTTTCAGGAGAGGCAGAGGGCTGTGAAAAAGATTCCACTGTTGAAGGACACACACAAAATCTCACCTGCTCTGGGACCCAGGACAGAAGCAGTGATTTGAAAGGAGCCAAGGTCAGAACCCCCTGCTGATTGTAGAGAGCCTCCCAGAGAGGCAAGGAGTAACTGGAGTTCAGCCCAATCTGTTAAGTCTTTTTAAAAGAAGGTTTTTTCCAGATTGGTAGAGAAGAGGTCAGAGATATTAAAAAAAGAATCTGGCCTGCTATTTGTGGCTTTGAAGATGGAAGAAGCTAATTGCCTAGGAATGAGGGTGGCTGCTAAAAGTTGACAACCAGTAAGGAAACCTCAGTGCTACAGCTGCCAGGAATGATTCTGCTAACAACCAATGAGATAGGAGGAGACCCTTGAGCCCATATAAGAATGGCGGCCTTGATGGACACCTTGATTTCAGTCTGGTGAGAACCTGAGCAGAGAACCTCAACACTCCATGCCAGACTTCCAACCTACAGGTAATTTGTCACACAGCAAGATAACTGATACAATATTTATTGTGGCTCCACGTCTCAAAACTGAGCATCTCTCTGGTGGAATCTGACCGGAGAGACGTGACTCTTTTGGATACTACTGAATCTTGAAATTACAGAAGTTTCGAATTAGAAAAAAACATATTTATCATTGGTATCAACTTCTTAATCTAATAGGTTAAAATAAGAAAGAGTGAGGTCACGTAGAATAATATAGTGAATTGGGGGCAGGTCTGGGACTTCCAGTCCATGGCTTTTTCCAGAAGACCCGCTTCTTTGGTGAGGACTGGCCACTGAGATTTCTAGTGCTTTCCAAATATATTTCTTGCCCTTCATACTACCCTTTTTAAAAACATTTATTTATTTATTTATTTATTATTTTCTTGGCCAAGCCTCAAAGCATGTGGGATCTCAGCTACCCTAACAGGGATCAAACCTGTGCCCCCTGCATCAGAAGTGCAAAGTCTTAACCACTGGACCACCAGGGATCCCCCCCTTCATGCTATCCTTAATGCACTCTCCAAGGATGGCCTAAAGCTGAGAAAAGAAGATGGTATCAGCCCTCTCCTGTCATTCCTTGGCTCATACTTCCCAGGAGATCACATCCATTCCCACAATCCCAACTGTGGTTCCTATAGCTCCCCTCAGACCTAGCCTCTCTTCCAAGCTAAGACACTTTATAGCCAATGGAAAACACCATTTGGGCATTTAATAAACACCTCTGCTCCAACGTGTTTAAAATGGAACTAATCACTTACACATGGAATCTAAAATACAGCACAAATGAACTTATCTACAAAACAGAAACAGACTCAGGCATAGAGGACAGACCCGTGGTTGCTAAGGAAGAGAGAGGAGCGAGGGAGATGGATGGGGAGTGCGGGGTTAGAGTGGATAAACAGCAAAATCCTGATATATAGCGCAGGGATCTATATTCAGTACACTGGGATAAACCATAATGGAAAAGAATATTTAAAAATGTATATATGTGTGTATATATATGAGTCATCTTGCCGCACAGCAGAGATCAGCACAACTTTGTAAATCAACTATACTTCAGTTAAAAGAATAAGAAGAAGACAATGGAGCTAGCATCTCCCCACGTCCAAACAGCACCTTCTCTCTGTTTCCGTCTTGATGTTTGGCATCAACAGTCCCCTGATCTGTTATTAGAATCCTGAGATTCAATTCCCTCGCTCGCCACCACCCCAGCATTTTACCAGTCATAGACTTGGGTCAGTTCAGCTCTCTAAATCCCATCTCTTCTTCCTCTTTGCTCCACTTCCTCAGGGCAGCAGCTGACCTCCTCCCAGGCGTGCTTTGTGTGCTCAGTCACCAAGTCATGTCTAGCGCTTTGCGACCCCATGGACTAGAGCCTGCCAGGTTCCTCTGTCCATGGAACCTTCCAGGCAAAAAAATTGGAGTGGACTGCCATTTCCTATTCCAGGGCATCTTCCCAACCCAGGGATTGAACCTGTGTCTCTTGCACCTCCTGCTTTGGGAGGTGGATTCTTCACCACTCTCGCTGCTAGGGAAGCCCAACCTTCTCCCATCTCCCCCCTCAACTACTGCACCAGGCTCCTCATCAGTCTTCTGCCCTCAGAGTCCTGCCTAGCAACTGACAAATTTTCAAAAATTAAACTTGGAAAAGACATGTATCAGGAAAAGTCAGGGAATAATTTGGGGGGAGGAAGGTGAGGGGAGGATATAAAGGGCTCAGGACAGGTGAGTGGGGCTAGTTCTCTGAAGCCACCATCGCAGTGGCCTCCTCTGACATAAGTCCTCGTGTCTAATCCTCAGTCCCCAAGATCTCCTTCTAAAGAAGAGCAGCTGCAGCTTTTCTGAACCCACTTTTGACTCTGTAGCTTGGCGAGGCAGATGTCTGCTCCAAAGAGAGGGAGAGAAGCAGCAGGAGGGCAACATTTCTCCAGGAGAAGGTGGAGCTGTGAAGAGGAAGATGCCTGTGGAAGGGGAAGAGAAGAGGGCAGGGATTAGGCACAAGCCAGAGAGATGCAAGCATCTGCAGATGAACCTTGGAGCTGACCCACCAATTCCCTGAGTTCACAGAGCAGAAAACCAAGGCGCATCACGTGAGGTCAGTCATGTGGCAAGCAGGGCAGGTCTCTCAGTCCCAACACCCTCCCAGGGGCCCCACGCTCTGCTGTGGATTGTACGTTACCTACCCAGACACTTGCCCATTGTCTTGCTCCCAGGCTAGAGGCCACACATGAGTGATCACAGGGATCTGTCTGGAACACCAAGTTGATTTGCCCACAGTCAGTCCTGGGGCAACCCCAGACACTACTGAGAATCTTTTCTTTGCTCCACTGAACAAGAAACTGATGATGATATGAGATTTGCAGGGAGGCCTGGCCATATCCTGCTGGGTTTTAGTGCCCCAAGAGCCAAAAAGATGCCAGTTGATCTGAGGTTAACAAAGTGAAGTGAAAGTTGCTCAGTCATGTCTGACTCTTTGCGACCCCATGGACTATACAGTCCATGGAATTCTCCAGGCCAGAATACTAGAGTGGTAGTCTTTCCCTTCTCCAGGGGATCTTCTCAACCCAGAGGTCAAACCCAGGTATCCTACACTGCAGGCGGATTCTTTACCAGCTGAGCCACAAAGGAAGCCTGAGGTTAACAAAGGGATCCCTCTTATTCCTTCTGATGTTATCCAAGCCTAGGAGCTTATGATATGTCCAGACAACCAGATAAATGGACATCTTCCCCCACTTAAGTCTCCATTTTCTATGTATTTTCCTGGCCTTTATCTATTTTTTTTTAATAATGTGAAGAACTGATAATGTCTTACTGTATTGCCTCTCGGAGTAAATTTCAAAAATAGCAAGAGAAGGAGGCAAGAAGAAAGGGAGGAAGACAGAAAGGAAGAGGGTAGGGAAGAAAGAAAGTTTTTATGCCAAAGTGTGTTGTTGTTGCTGAGTTGCTAAGTCAGGTCTGACTCTTTCGTGACTCCATGGACTGTAGCCTGCCAGGCTCCTTTGTCCTTGAAATTTTCCAGGCAAGAATACTGGAGTGAGTTGCCATCTCCTTCTCCAGAGAATCTTCCCAACCCAGGGATCGAACCCAAGTCTCCTGAGTTGGCAAGTGGATTCTTTACCACTGAGCCACCAGGGAAGTAACATCTATTAACTCTTGAAAGTTAGTTGATCGGATTAGCCTATAGTCAGTTAGTAGGAAGCAGAACGCCTGAAAAGGGGTAAAGGAAAGGATACGGATAAATAAGATTACCAAATATAATATAGGATGTCCAGTTATCATTTTTAGTATAAGCATATCCCATGCAATGTAAGGACTGTAGTTACACCAAAAATTATTCATTCAAACTGAGTTGGTTGGGACTTCCCTGGAGGTCAAAGGGCTAAGACTCTGCACTTCCACTGCAGAGGGCATGGGTTTGATCCCTGATTGGGGATCTAAGATCCTGCATGCTGTGTCAATCAGTTCAGTCGCTCAGTTATATCTGACTTTTTGCAACTCCATGGACTGCAGCACGCCAGGCTTCCCTGCCCATCACCAACTCCTCAAGTTTACTCAAACTCATGTCCATTGAGTCGGTGATGCCATCCAACCATCTCATCCTCTGTCATCCCCTTCTCCTCCTGCCCTCAGTCTTTCCCAGCATCAGGGTCTTTTCCAATGAGTCAGCTCTTCTCATCAGGTGGCCAAAGTATTGGAGTTTCAGCTTCAGCATCAGTCCTTCCAATGAATATTTAGGACTGATTTCCTTTAGGATGGACTGGTTGGATCTCCTTGCAGTCCAAGGGACTCTCAAGAGTCTTCTCCAACACCACAATTCAAAAGCATCAATTCCTCGGCCCTCAGCTGTATAGCACAGCCAAAAGAACCCCCCAAATTGAATTGGTCATCACGTGTTTGTACTTGTTAAATCTGGAAACTTTAAAACAGAATCAATTCATTTTGATTGGAAGGGGACTTGTTTGGGCAATAGAATTAGAATTCAGAAGAATGATAGTTGCTACAGGAATGTGTATTAAAACATTTAAATTGAACAATTAATTCAATCTTTTTATGGAAGAAAGTCATTTGATTTGGTTGACTGAGGACTGACTTTGCCAATTAGACAATTTGGTTAACATTTTTCCACAAATATAGTGCATAACCTACCTCTTGAGAAATCTGTATGCAGGTCAGGACGCAACAGTTCGAACTGGACATGGAACAACAGACTGGTTCCAAATAAAGAGGAGTATGTCAAGGCTGTATATTGTCACCCTATTTGTTTAACTTATATCCAGAGTACATCATGAGAAACGCTGGGTTGGAAGAAGCACAAGCTGGAATCAAGATTGCTGGGAGAAATATCAATAACCTCAGATATGCAGATGACAACACCCGTATGGCAGAAAGTGAAGAGGAACTAAAGAGCCTCTTGATGAAAGTTAAAGAGGAGAGTGAAAAAGTTTGCTTAAATCTCAACATTCAGAAAACTAAGATCATGGCATCCGGTCCCATCACTTCATGGCAAATAGATGGGGAAACAGTGGAAACAGTGGCTGACTTTATTTTTCTGAGCTCCAAAATCACTGCAGATGGTGATTACAGCCATGAAATTAACAGATGCTTACTCCTTGGAAGGAAAGTTATGACCAACTTAGTCAACATATTCAAAAGCAGAGATGTTACTTTGTCAACAAAGGTCCACCCAGTCAAGGCTATGGTTTTTCCAGTGGTCACGTATGGATGTGAGAGTTGGACTATAAAGAAAATTGAGCACCAAGGAATTGATGCTTTTGAACCATGGTGTTGGAGAAGACTCTTGAGAGTCCCTTGGACTGCAAGGAGATCCAACCAGTCCATCCTAAAGGAAATCAGTCCTAAATATTCATTGGAAGGACTGATGCTGAAGCTGAAACTCCAATACTTTGGCCACCTGATGAGAAGAGCTGACTCATTGGAAAAGACCCTGATGCTGGGAAAGACTGAGGGCAGGAGGAGAAGGGGATGACAGAGGATGAGATGGTTGGATGGCATCACCGACTCAATGGACAGGGGTTTGGGTGGACTCCAGGAGTTGGTGATGGACAGGGAGGCCTGGCGTGCTGTGGTTCATGGGGTCGCAAAGAGTCAGACATGACTGAGTGAGTGAACTGAACTGAAAATCTGTAGCATCAAAGATTTTTTTAAATGTACTAAAGGACTTCAATAAGATTAATGTATTTTATGAAAATATGCTATCAAAGTTCAATCAGGTTAAGCTTTCCAACATTTACAGAACATATAAGATTATGTAAGGTGTCTAAGTAAAAGAGTAATGGATGTAATCAAACATCTTTGATCATTTGGCAAATACTCTTAAAACCTTTTTGGTAAACTTTCCAGAAATTAAGAAAATCACTTGTGATTTGTGATCAGTATTCTAATTACTGGAAACAAATTATTTTCAAGGGTAGGTTTTCCAATTGTATGTCTAAATAAAAATTGAAAGAGGGCTTAATAAAACTTTCTTAAACATTTAACTAGATCATTAAAATACATTTTTATTATACAGAATTATGTGACTGGGGGGCAACTTGCTAGAAGTTCAAAGAACCGAGTGACATACCTATAACCGAACTCCATTTGTTCCCATGAACTTACATATCATTGAGTTGCATTACCTATGGAATGTATCAATAAAATTTTATTTATCAATAATTTCAATATATTTACTTATATAGTCATTACTATTATTATGTTATTTAAATAACAAATGGAGTGAAAATCAATCCAAAGGAAAACATTTTATTCCTATAGTCTTATGATCACTGTAAATGCAAAGGCTAAATTTTAATTTAAACTCATGTTCTTGCTGCATAGCAATATGAAAAAGTCATGAATAAAAGGCTTTTGAGCGTAAGATTGTATTTCATCAGATTAAAAGTCTGTGGGGTAAGAGCAATGGAAAGAGAAGTTCAAGGAGAAGTGTTTTAAATTTTCCAACTCTTCAAGTGCTTTTCACATATTTTTTAAATGAATGATGCTGTATATCAAGTTATTATGGTATTTTGGCCCCAACTGATTCATTTGTTATGTAGCAGGGTTTTTGTAAAGTATTAATATTTACAACAGAGAATTCCCTGGCAGTCCAGTGGTTGGTATCTCTGCTGAGAGACAGGGTCTAATCCCTCATCAGCAAACTAAAATCCCACAAGCCTCATGGCATGGCCAAATAAAGTTTACAACATGTTTGCATAACGCATTTGAGATTCATTCATGTTTCTGTGTGTTGTTTGTACCATTTTATTGATGAGTCCTAAATCCACTATATGGATGTCTCACAGGTTGTTTATCCATTCACTAAAGGATATTTGGATTTTTCCAGTTTGGAACAATTATGAATAAACTCCCTACAAACATTTGCATATAGGATTTTGCATGAATGTAAGGTATCTTTTTACTTCCCTGGTGGCTCATTGGTAAAGAATCCGCCTGTCAGTACTGAAGTTGATCAAACCTGCTAGATTCGATCCCTGGGTCTGGAAGATTCCCTGCAGTAGGAAATGGCAACCCAGTCCAGTATTTTTGCCTGACAAATCCCATGGGCAGAAGAGCCTGGGGGGCTGTCATCCATGGGTTCACAAAGAGTCGGACACGACTGAGACACATGCACACACATTTATAAGAAACTACCAAAATGTTTTTCGAAATGGCCGTACTATTTTGCATTTCCACAAGGATTCGATGAGAGCTCCACCTGCTCCACATGATTGCTAGAACTTAGTATTGTAAATATTTTTTTGCTTTTTAATTGAAGTATAGTTGATTTACAATGCCATGTCAGTTTCAGGTGTACAGTCAGTGATTCAGATATATAGATATAGATATGTGGTTTAGGACACAATATTGAGTATCCTTCCCTATGCTATACAGTAGGTCTTTGTTGGGTATCTATCATATATACAGTAATGTATATGTATTAATGTAAATGCTTTTATTTTAATCATTCTCATAGATGCATAGTGGTAAGACTGAAAAACATTTTAAGAGATTAAAGTAGTTGGCTTAAATTTCTAGAACCCTAAGAATCTAAGCCACTGAGAAAGATGACGGGGAGATTTCTCCTATTTTCCAACTTTCCTTAGGGCACTTTCAAGCCCAGCATCCTCCTTGGTTCCTGAGCCTGCTTGGTCAGGAGTGTCCCCAGAGCCTCGTCGTTGAACCTACCTCTTTGCCCAGCTTCCCCGCGTGGCCGAGGTTACTCTTGGCAGTAGACTGAGGAACATGTTGCAACTGAAAGGTCTACAGATGACCAGGAGCTGGGGGAACATGTGAATTTCCAGGTTACAACCTTTGGAACCACAGGTAAAGGCTCCACCTTGTCTCCACTATGTCCCACCACGTTCTAACTCCCCTACTGGGAGCAAACCCAGCCCTGTTTCCATGGCTGAGAGCTCCTTGCTCACATCTTCTTCTGGTGTAGTGTGGCTCAACCAGTAATGTGCCTTGAGCCTCCGTCCCTGGGCAGGAGACCTTGAGGAGGACAGTTAGCTCTGTGGATGGGCTTCCCAGGTAGTGCTAGTGGTAAAGAACCCACCTGCCAATGCAGGAGATGTAAGAGATGTGGGTTTGATCCCTGGGTCAGGAAGATCCCCTAGAGAAGGGCATGGCAACCCACTCCAGTATTCTTGCCTGGAGAATCCCCACGGTCAGAGGAGCCTGGAGGGCTACAGTCCATAGAATCACAAAGAGTTGGACACAACTGAAGCAACTGAGCACACACACAGCATGCCCTAAGCTCAGGTAGAGTAAGTAGATGCCTCTTCCAAAGATACAGCCTTCTAAATAACACCTACTTAGCGATCTACACTCTGATACTGACGAAAGGCAGTCTCTAAGGGTGGAATGCAGAGCACTTTGTGTCTCCAAACTGTGTTAAGATCCTTAACACAGTTAAGATCTTTAACCTATCAGTAATTGGAAAAGATGTGTTGAGGGCTATCAATATAGCCATAGGTGTCTCAGTTTATGCCTGTAATTCCACTAATGTTTGTTTAATATATCCTGATTCTATATACTTATTGTTGCTGTTGCTGTTTTAATCGCTTAGTCGTGTTTGACTCTTTGCAACCCCATGGACTGTAGCCCGCCAGGCTCGTTTGTCCATGGCATTTTCCAGGTGAGAAAACTGGAGTCAGTTGCCGTTCCCTTCTCCAGGGGATCTTGCTGACTCAGGAACTGAACCTGCAGGGGGATTCTTTACCTCTGACCCACCAGGGAAACAGTGCATTCCTTGTGAATTGTATCTTCTGTCATTATATAGTGACCTACTCTCTATCGCTAAAATAAATGTTCACCTTAGAGTTCTTGATTGTCTGATATTAACCAAACTATACCATTTCTTTTGTTCACAGTTATCTAGACTTTGGGGCTTCTCAGGTAGCTCAGTGGTAAAGAATCTGCATGCCAATGCAGGAGCCGCAGGAAACTCGGGTTCAATCCCTGGGGCAGGAAGATACCCTGGAAGAGGAAATGGAAACCCACTCCACTATTCTTGTCTGGAAAATTCCATGGGCAGAGGAGCCTAGCAGGCTACAGTCCATGGGATTGCAAAGAGTTGGACACGCCTGAGCAACTGAGCACAGACACAGAAGATGACTTTTTTCCATCTTCTTGCTTTCAACCTTTCAAGGCACTTAGGTGTTTTTTTAATTGAAGTATAGTTGATTTACTTATATGTTTTATATTAATTTCAAGTGTACAACATAGTGATTCAAATTTTTATAGATTATGCTCCATTTATAGTTATAAAATATTGGCTATATTCCCTGTGCTGCACAATATATCCTTGTAGCTTATTTATTTTATACCTATTAGTTTCTAACTCTTAATCCTCTACCCCTATTTTGCCTGCTCCCCCCCACCCCCACCACTTTCCTCTCCTCACTGGTTACCACTAGTTCTCTATATCTGCCTTTTGTTGTTTGTTTTGGCCCAACCACACAGCTTATGGGACCTTAGTCCGTGACCAGAGATCAAACCCTGGCCCACAGCAGTGAACGTGCTGAATCCTAATCAACTGGACCACCAGGGAATTCCCCAAGTGAGTCTATTTTGTGTTATACTTACTAGTTTGACTTTTTAAAGATTCCACATAAGTGATATCATACAGTACTTGTCTTTCTCTGTCTGACTTACTTCACTGAACATAGTATTCTCTAGATCCATTCTGCAAATGGCAGAATTTCATTCTTTTTTATGGCTAATATACATATATATATCACATCTCTTTATCCATTCATCTGTTGATGGATACATGGGTTGCTTCCACATCTTAGAAGTTATAAATAATACTGCTATGAACATAATACTGCTATGAACATCTATGACCCAGATAATCACTATGGTGTGATCACTGACCTAGAGCCAGACATCCTGGAATGTGAAGTCAAGTGGGCCTTAGAAAGCATCACTACGAACAAAGCTAGTGGAGGTGATGGAATTCCAGTTGAGCTATTCCAAATCCTGAAAGATGATGCTGTGAAAGTGCTGCACTCAATATGCCAGCAAATTTGGAAAACTCAGCAGTGGCCACAGGACTGGAAAAGGTCAGTTTTCATTCCAATCCCAAAGAAAGGCAATGCCAAAGAATGCTCAAACTACTGCACAATTGCACTCATCTCACACGCTGGTAAAGTAATGCTCAAAATTCTCCAAGCCAGGCTTCAGCAATACGTGAACCGTGAACTTCCTGATGTTCAAGCTGGTTTTAGAAAAGGCAGAGGAACCAGAGATCAAATTGCCAACATCCACTGGATCATAGAAAAAGCAAGAGAGTTCCAGAAAAACATCTATTTCTGCTTTATTGACTATGCCAAAGCCTTTGACTGTGTGGATCACAATA
>NW_011494610.1:159154-162797 GCF_000754665.1 Bison bison bison
TATGCAGAGTGCATCATGAGAAATGCTGGACTGGAAGAAACACAAGCTGGAATCAAGATTGCCGGGAGAAATATCAATAACCTCAGATATGCAGATGACACCACCCTTATGGCAGAAAGTGAAGAGGAACTCAAAAGCCTCTTGATGAAAGTGAAAGTGGAGAGTGAAAAAGTTGGCTTAAAGCTCAACATTCAGAAAACAAAGATCATGGCATCCGGTCCCACCACTTCGTGGGAAATAGATGGGAAACAGTGGAAACAGTGTCAGACTTTATTTTTCTGGGCTCCAAAATCACTACAGATGGTGACTGCAGCCATGAAATTAAAAGACACTTACTCCTTGGAAGGAAAGTTATGACCAACCTAGATAGCATATTCAAAAGCAGAGACATTACTTTGCCAGCAAAGGTCCATCTAGTCAAGGCTATGGTTTTTCCTGTGGTCATGTATGGATGTGAGAGTTGGACTGTGAAGAAGGCTGAGCACCGAAGAATTGATGCTTTTGAACTATGGTGTTGGAGAAGACTCTTGAGAGTCCCTTGGACTGCAAGGAGATCCAACCAGTCCATTCTGAAGGAGATCAGCCCTGGGATTTCTTTGGAAGGAATGATGCTAAAGCTGAAACTCCAGTACTTTGGCCACCTCATGCGAAGAGTTGACTCATTGGAAAAGACTCTGATGCTGGGAGGGATTGGGGGCAGGAGGAGAAGGGGACGACAGAGGATGAGATGGCTGAATGGCATCACTGACTTGATGGACGTGAGTCTCAGTGAACTCCGGGAGTTGGTGATGGACAGGGAGGCCTGGAGTGCTGCGATTCATGGGGTCGCAAAGAGTCAGACACGACTGAGCGACTGATCTGATCTGATGAACATTGGAGTGCATGTATCTTTTCAAATTAGTGTTTTCATTTTTTCCAGCTCTATGTCCAAGAGTGGGATTGCTGGATCATATGGTATGCTAATTTTAGTTTTGAGGAACCTTCATACTGTTTTCCACAGTGGCTACACCAATGTACATTCCCACCAACAGCACACAGGTGTTCCCTTTTCTCCACATCCTCTCCAGCATTTGTGATTTGTATACTTCTTTATGATAGCCTTTCTGACGGATGTGAAATGACACCTCATAGTTGTTTTAATCTGCACTTCCCTAGTAGTAAGCAATGCTAAGCTTGTTTCTGTGTGCCTGTTGGCCATAAGTATTTCTTCTCTGGAAGAATGTCTATTCAGGCCTTGAACCCAGTATTTTATTGGGTTGTTGTTTGTTTGTCTGACATTGATTTGTGTGAGCTGTTTATTTATTTTTGATAGTAACCTCTTGTTGGTCATATTATTTGCAAATATTTTCTCCCAGTCCATAGGTTGCCTTTTTATTTTGTTGCTGGTTTCCTTTGCTGTGCAAAATCTTTTAAGTTTAATTAGGTCCCATTTGTTTATTTTTGGTTCTATTTCTTATGCCCATAGGACACAGATCCAAAAAAAGGAAAAGGCATTGCTATGAGTTATGCCAAAGAGTGTCCTGCCAACATTCTCTTTCTAGGGGTTTTATGGTTTAAGATCTTGCATTTAGATCTTTATTCCATTTTGAGTTTATTTTTGTATGTGGTGTGAATAAACGTTCTAATCTCATTGTTTTAACATGTTCTCTGTTGTTTCTCTTTACTCTTTCCCCCCCATCTTTTCTTGTTTTCTAACCTATGTTGTGAATGTGTATGTCTATGTGTGTTTGTATGTGAGCTCCTATATTTAATGGAAGCTGGAGAAGGAACTGGCACCCCACTCCAGTATTCTTGCTTGGAGAATCCCATAGACGGAGAAGCCTGGTGGGCTACAGTCCACGGGGTCCCAAAGAGTCGGACACGACTGAGCGAGCGACTTGACTTAATAAACCATAATGGAAAATAAATAACAGAAAAAATAATAGATACGGGTGATGATGATGGTTGCACAACAAGATGAATGTAACACGTGTATGCGTGTGGCGGATTCATGTTGATATATGGCAAAACCAATACAATATTGTAAAGTTAAAAAATAAAAAAATAAAAATTCTAAAAAAAAAAAAAAAACCATTGAACTGTGTAGTTGGGCTTCCCTGGTGGTTCAGATGGTAAAGAGTCTGCCTGCAATGCAGGAGACCCAGGTTCAATCCCTGGGTCAGGAAGATCCTCTGAAGAAGGAATTGGCCACCCACTCCAGTATTCTTGCCTGGAGAATTCCAGGGACAGAGGAGGAACCTGGGGGGCCCCGGTCCATGGGGCCGCAAAGAGTTGGATAAGACCGAGCAACTAACACACAGGTGTATGTCTACTTTATATATGCATATTTTACCACAATTGCAAATAATTTTAATAATAAAAGGAAAGAGACTCTTGCTTTATGCTCAGAGATGCAGAGAGCTGAATAAACCTCCCAAACTTACCTTGAAAAAAAGCTGGACAGCTTTTCTTGAACTCACCAATCAACCCGTCCAGGATCTAGAGAAAGATGGGCACCTGTTCAGAGAGACACACCGTGAGCTGGATTACCTGGAGACGTGCAGCAGTCACCATGCAGGACGAGTAAAAGGAGTACACCTCCAGGGCTGGCAAATGGCTGGAGGCTGAGTGGGCACTGGCAAGATAGCGCAGTCCCTGAGGCTGCAAATACAGCGGGAAGTCCACACACTCCTTCTCTCAGGAATCCCACGGGGCCCTCATAGAGAAAAATTTACAGTTCTGATAAAGTCTCTTGGAGGGGCAACACTGGGGAGGGGAGACAAGGCAGCCCCCACTATGGAAAGGCAAGAAATTCCACCTGAAAGCTTTCCTGTCCTTCCTCCAAAGGGACTTTTCATTTAGAGAGAATGAAGCAATACTGTTGCCCTAAGGATACCAGTGAAATCTCTGTGCAGCCGGAGGAGGGGTCCAAATACTGGCCAGCTTCAGAACTTTGTCCCTGAGGGTGGGGGGAAGGGTAAGATCACTAAGACCACTCCCCTGAGACTCAGGACAGTGCATCTACCTAAGACTGAGGCTTAACCAGAACGACAGAGAATGGACCCCAACCACACCTCCTCCCGCCTCACCTAGCTAAAAACTCTGAATAATAAGCAACTTGCAAGAGTGTCATTCTCAGAGCCAGCCCAAAGCTGAAATCAGAGCAGTTGTTGGGGGGCGGAAAAAACCTGATAAACCCAGCTCCACCCTAAACACAGACACTATTTCTGTTTTGAAGATGAAATTTAAAATTCGCGGTGCACTCAAGGGCAACCACAGCAACCATCAACCAGTCACCCCAAACGCAGCCCTGCTCTGAAATAGATTCACACAAACTCAAAGTCTAGTAGAAGGAAAGGTGAGCCTATTTCCAGGGGTAAGAAAAGCTACTTACTGGTTCTGGTTCCTTGTGTCCCCCACTGAATAGAGTATAAAAGCTGTAAAATAAGTAATAGCCGGCAGACTGGGAAAGACTGCAAGGGCCACACTACCAATCATGAGTTTACTGGCATTTTTTTCCTCCATCAAATATTCCTGGTTAACCAGGAAATAAGCACTAAGGTGCAGAGAGACAGAGCTTCAGAAGAAACCTTCTAATTTTGGCTTGATGCATGTGAAAGGGAACTTGCAATGTTCAGCAGCGGTGCAGGTTTTTTGTTTTTAT